>NC_139704.1:50824161-50944161 GCF_964188405.1 Protomyctophum parallelum | reverse complement strand
TCATGCACACACCTATACTGTACGTGGGTTATTGTTTTCATATCATATACACGCCTACTGTACGTGGGTTATTGTTTTCATATCATATACACGCCTACTGTACGTGGGTTATTGTTTTCATATCATACACACGCCTATACTGTACGTGGGTTATTGTTTTCATATCATATACACGCCTACTGTACGTGGGTTATTGTTTTCATATCATACACACGCCTACTGTACGTGGGTTATTGTTTTCATATCATACACACGCCTATACTGTACGTGGGTTATTGTTTTCATATCATACACACGCCTACTGTACGTGGGTTATTGTTTTCATATCATACACACGCCTATACTGTACGTGGGTTATTGTTTTCATATCATACACACGCCTACTGTACGTGGGTTATTGTTTTCATATCATACACACGCCTACTGTACGTGGGTTATTGTTTTCATATCATATACACGCCTACTGTACGTGGGTTATTGTTTTCATATCATATACACGCCTACTGTACGTGGGTTATTGTTTTCATATCATATACACGCCTACTGTACGTGGGTTATTGTTTTCATATCATACACACGCCTACTGTACGTGGGTTATTGTTTTCATATCATATACACGCCTACTGTACGTGGGTTATTGTTTTCATATCATACACAAGCCTATACTGTACGTGGGTTATTGTTTTCATATCATACACAAGCCTACTGTACGTGGGTTATTGTTTTCATATCATACACAAGCCTATACTGTACGTGGGTTATTGTTTTCATATCATACACAAGCCTATACTGTACGTGGGTTATTGTTTTCATATCATACACAAGCCTATACTGTACATGGGTTATTGTTTTCATATCATACACACGCCTATACTGTACGTGGGTTATTGTTTTCATATCATATACACGCCTACTGTACGTGGGTTATTGTTTTCATATCATATACACGCCTACTGTACGTGGGTTATTGTTTTCATATCATACACAAGCCTACTGTACGTGGGTTATTGTTTTCATATCATACACAAGCCTACTGTACGTGGGTTATTGTTTTCATATCATACACAAGCCTATACTGTACGTGGGTTATTGTTTTCATATCATACACAAGCCTATACTGTACGTGGGTTATTGTTTTCATATCATACACAAGCCTACTGTACGTGGGTTATTGTTTTCACATCATACACAAGCCTACTGTACGTGGGTTATTGTTTTCATATCATATACAAGCCTATACTGTACGTGGGTTATTGTTTTCATATCATATACAAGCCTACTGTACGTGGGTTATTGTTTTCATATCATACACAAGCCTACTGTACGTGGGTTTTGCCGTCACCCTCACTCCTGTAGGTGGCACTAGCAGCATTCAAGACAGATTATCTTTGGGAAAAGCATAATGCGATAATTATGCCTCATAGGCTCATACGCTCAATGGGGACAACTACAGTGTGTAGATACTTTGACTATCGGTGAGTTTATTACTGTAGTTTGTTCAACAAGTTAGATTGGAGACGTGTCGTCGTCGTCCGGTACAGTAAAGTATAGCAGGAGTTCCTCCTCACTCTGCCCAATATTATCCAGTTTGGTGACAGTCAAACTACAGTAGCTCTTGCCGTGATTTCATGTTTCTTCATGCTTACAGTATCCAACAAAAGAAACAAACAGCTATGCCGCACGATCATAGTTATAATAGTCGACGATGAAGTTAAAGGCGCAGTGAAATGAAAAAGACGTTTTTCACACTGTTAGACCATATGCACTTCCCATTGCAGTCAGAACTGCAGCATCACTCCCAATCTTCCGCCGTAGTCTGAAAACCCACCTTTTTAGACTCATAGCACTTACCCCACCCCCTTAGATAGCATTTCTGTAGACTTAGATAGCATCTGATACAGACTTATAGCATGTTATGTAGACGGCACTATAATTGCATTGTATATAGTCATAGCACGCCAGAGTACATATGTACAGTATAGCATAGTAGTATATATATATATATATATATATATATAGTTTATATGTATAGTCTCATAATATAGATATTCCACTGTTACTTTCTTAGCTTACGCATGTTTTATGATAAATGCTTTTGTGATGCTTTTGTGATGTATTCCCATGCTTTTGTTCTTGATTATTGTAAATCGCTCTGGATTAAGAGCTTCTGCTAAATGCCTACATTGTAAATTGTAAATTGTATCCGTGGTCATCATATGGGCATACCCAACAATGGATGCCACAAAAATGGGAAAATTCTCATTTCTGTGTGTTTTTATATCAAAGGTCCATAAAAACGATTGTATTATTTATTTATTAAAACGAAAACGTGCTGCGTGATGACGTGTAGAGATACACATCGATAAAAGCCCATAACAATGAAGCTCACCCGTTTAATTCCCCATATTTGCGCATCCGTCCATCACAGCTGCTACTGATTACAGAATCCTCCGTTTTTATTCCCATTCAAGATAACATCCAGGCCCAGGCCGTAGCGTAACGGTCTGGGCACCGGACTGGTAATCCAGTCGCAGTGTGCCGCGGGTTCGACTCCCGGACCCGACACGGCCTTTACTGCATGTCATCCCCCCATCTCTCTCCCGTTTCCTGTCAGCCTACTGTCTGTCCCTTCAAAAATCAATAAAAGGCGTAAGCCGCAAAAAAATATCTTAAAAAAAAAAAAAAAAAAAAGATAACATCCAGACAGTGTATTACTCGGTTTCAACTTAATCAACACGCTAAAATATGTATCCGAAAACATTATAGGGTAGAAATAAGCCACATAACAGTAAACTGGTGTAGCTGGCCGACAATATGATTTGTAAACAAACACACACCATGCGTGTTGCGTATAGCATAGCTACCGTCCCTAGCTACCGTCCCATCGCCTGAAGGGATGCGACGCTATGATTGGTTCAGAAACTTCAGACCGGTGTTTCATGTTGAAACTTCTAAATAAATTGATCTCCATTTCCGTTTCTCTGCGCCTTTAAGTAGTTCATCATCTTCATAGCCTGGCAGCCTGCTAGCTAGCAAACCTAGTATGTAATCATAACCTCCTCCTAGCTTGTAGCTCCTTCTAAAAACCAAAGGAACTGTGGTTGTAACTTGTTGTTGAACATTTAGGGTTGTATGAAAAACATGGCATGGTTCTTTCCTCCTCCTCCTCCTCCCCGCTCCAGTCTCCACTCTCCAAACATTGTGAACAACATAACATGCTATGCTGCTCCGTAGAACGGTCTTGCGCATCAGAATTAGCAGATCTTAATTCACACATTAATCATGTTACCAAGATTGCCTTTTTTCACCTTAGAAATATTGCACGAATCAGAGCCTATGTGTCCTTGGACGATGCAAAAACGCTAATCCACGCCTTTGTTTTTTCTCGGCTTGATTACTGCAATGCACTTTTTTCAGGACTGCCTAAGAAAACAACTGACAGATTACAACTTGTCCAAAATGCAGCAGCCAGAGTTTTAACTAGAACTAAGATGAGAGAACATATTACTCCAGTTTTGGCATCACTGCACTGGCTTCCGGTTGTTTTTAGGATTGATTTTAAAATTATTTTACTTGTCTATAAAGCTCTCAATGGTCTCGCACCTTCCTACCTACATGACTGCCTGCCTAAATATGTCCCAAACCGCCCGCTAAGGTCTTCCACTGCTGGCCTGCTCGCTTTGCCTAAAAAAATGGCAACTAAAAAATACGGGGAAGCAGCTTTTTGCTTCTACGGGCCATCGGCATGGAACAAGCTCCCTCTGTACCTTCGTCAGGCAGCCTCTGTAGACATTTTTAAAGCTCAGCTCAAGACCCACTTCTACAACATTGCTTTTAAGTGATCTTATATTTTTTGTTATTCATGTCCTCACTGTATTGCATTACTGCTTGTTTTTTAATGTCGTTGCCTTGCTTTTCTTTTATTCTCCATTGATCTGTAAAGCACTTTGAGCTGCATTTGATGTCATGAAAGGTGCTATACAAATAAAGTTTTATTATTATTATTATTACAAGCTCACAACGCGTCCATCCGTGAGTCATTGTGGACTTGCAACTTTGACTTGAAACAGCTGAGCTAATTTCGGCCAATCAGAGCGGCATTCAGCGTAATCTAGTAAGAGAGTGGCGACACTCGCGTTGACTCCCACTGTAACAATGGAATGAGGAAGTGCTCATTCTATCTCAATGGGATAGTTCCAATGTTTGGAACTATAGCCCATAGCACCCCGCTTTGTCTTAATGGGATAGTTCCAATGTTTGGAACCATAGCCCATAGCACCCCGCTTTGTCTTAATGGGATAGTTCCAATGTTTGGAACTATAGCCCATAGCACCCCGCTTTGTCTCAATGGGATAGTTCCAATGTTTGGAACTATAGCCCATAGCACCCCGCTTTGTCTTAATGGGATAGTTCCAATGTTTGGAACTATAGCCCATAGCACCCCGCTTTGTCTTAATGGGATAGTTCCAATGTTTGGAACTATAGCCCATAGCACCCCGCTTTGTCTTAATGGGATAGTTCCAATGTTTGGAACTATAGCCCATAGCACCCCGCTTTGTCTCAATGGGATAGTTCCAATGTTTGGAACTATAGCCCACAGCACCCCGCTTTGTCTCAATGGGATAGTTCCAATGTTTGGAACTATAGCCCATAGGCACCCCGCTTTGTCTCAATGGGATAGTTCCAATGTGTGGAACTATAGCCCATAGCACCCCGCTTTGTCTCAATGGGATAGTTCCAATGTTTGGAACCATAGCCCATAGCACCCGCTTTGTCTCAATGGGATAGTTCCAATGTTTGGAACTATAGCCCATAGCACCCCGCTTTGTCTCAATGGGATAGTTCCAGTGTGTGGAACTATAGCCCATAGGCACCCCGCTTTGTCTCAATGGGATAGTTCCAATGTGTGGAACTATAGCCCATAGGTACCTGCTTTGTCTCAATGGGATAGTTCCAATGTTTGGAACTATAGCACCCCGCTTTGTCTCAATGGGATAGTTCCAATGTGTGGAACTATAGCCCATAGCACCCCGCTTTGTCTCAATGGGATAGTTCCAATGTGTGGAACTATAGCCCATAGGTACCTGCTTTGTCTCAATGGGATAGTTCCAATGTGTGGAACTATAGCTCATAGCACCCCGCTTTGTCTCAATGGGATAGTTCCAATGATTGGAACTATAGCCCATAGGTACCTGCTTTGTCTCAATGGGATAGTTCCAATGTGTGGAACTATAGCCCATAGGCACCCCGCATTGTCTCCAATGGGATAGTTCCAATGTGAGGAACTATAGCCCATAGCACCCCGCTTTGTCTCAATGGGATAGTTCCAATGTGAGGAACTATAGCCCATAGCACCCCGCTTTGTCTCAATGGGATAGTTCCAATGTTTGGAACTATAGCCCATTGCACCCCGCTTTGTCTCAATGGGATAGTTCCAATGTGTGGAACTATAGCCCATAGGTACCTGCTTTGTCTCAATGGGATAGTTCCAATGTGTGGAACTATAGCCCATATGTACCCGCTTTGTCTCAATGGGATAGTTCCAATGTGTGGAACTATAGCTCATAGCACCCCGCTTTGTCTCAATGGGATAGTTCCAATGTGTGGAACTATAGCCCATAGGCACCCCGCTTTGTCTCAATGGGATAGTTCCAATGTGTGGAACTATAGCCCATAGGCACCCCGCTTTGTCTCAATGGGATAGTTCCAATGTGTGGAACTATAGCCCATAGGCACCCCGCTTTGTCTCAATGGGATAGTTCCAATGTGTGGAACTATAGCCCATAGGTACCCGCTTTGCGGTGAGATCAAAGTGTGTCGCCACTCTCTTACTGTTCCACTCGGCCTGCATTCACCGGCTCTGTTTTGCAGTTAGTCCTTCACTCGCTGGCTGTTTCAGAACACGATGTTTTAATGCTTGATTGGATGGAATAAATATCTTATTTTACCTAATTTGACTAATCGACTATAAATCGATTTTGATGGTAGTCGAGTCGACTATCAAAAATCACGTTTGGTTAATGCCCTAGTGTGTGTGTGTGTGTGCGTGCACCTGGAAGTGCGGTCTGCTCACACACGTGGCCAGCTGTGTGAACAGTGTGTGTGTGTGTGTGTGTGTGTGTGTGTGCGTGCACCTGGAAGTGCGGGCTGCTCACACACGTGGCCAGCTGTGTGAACAGGGGCTCCTGGACCTTGTGGAACTCCTGAGGCTCGATGACGTCCAGGATCTCCTCCAGCTCGTTGAGAAACATCACCTCTTTGGGACTGTGAGTCTTAGGCCAGAACTTCAGCAGGCCCACGATCACCTACACACACACACACACACACACACACACACACACACACACACACACACACACACACACACACACACACACACAGCACGCAAACGGCACGCACAAACAGCACGCACACACACACACAGTCACACACACACACAGTCATACACACACAGCACGCACACACAGACACACACACACACACACACACACACACACACACACACACACACACACACACACACACACACACAGCACGCAAACGGCACGCACAAACAGCACACACACACACACACACACACACACAAACACAGCACGCAAACGGCACGCACAAACAGCACACACACACACACAGTCACACACACACAACACGTATTGAAAATGCGAATTGAACAATTCAATCATGACTCGTGAATGGGAGGGAAAGTGTCAAACTGTTCTGTGCTTTTTATGCAAACTGTTAATAAAGTATTCAACCAACCAATCAACCAATCAACCAACCAATCAACCAATGGGAGGAGACTCACCGGCTCAGTGAGGCTGCTGTCCTTCTCCAGAAACTGGACCACACAATACGCCAGCTGGAGAGAGACACACATCCTGTTTACCATGATGTCACATCCTGTTTACCATGATGTCACATCCTGTTTACCATGATGTCACATCCTGTTTACCATGATGTCACACATCGTGTTACTTGACTTTATGAAGTGTGTGTGCGTGTGTGTGTACCTGTGTGTACCTGTGGGTGTGTGTGTGTGTGTGTACCTGTGGGTGTGTGTGTGTGTGTGTACCTGTGGTTGTGTGTGTGTGTGTGTACCTGTGGGTGTGTGTGTGTGTGTGTGTGTGTGTACCTGTGGGTGTGTGTGTGTGTGTGTGTGTGTACCTGTGGTTGTGTGTGTGTGTGTACCTGTGGGTGTGTGTGTGTGTGTGTGTACCTGTGGTTGTGTGTGTGTGTGTACCTGTGGTTGTGTGTGTGTGTGTACCTGTGGTTGTGTGTGTGTGTGTGTGTGTGTGTGTGTGTGTGTGTGTGTGTGTGTACCTGTGGGTGTGTGTGTGTGTGTGTGTGTGTGTGTGTGTGTGTGTACCTGTGGGTGTGTGTGTGTGTGTGTGTGTGTACCTGTGGTTGTGTGTGTGTGTGTGTGTGTGTGTGTGTGTGTGTGTGTGTGTGTGTGTGTGTGTGTGTGTGTGTGTGTGTGTGTGCGTGCACCTACCTGTGGGTGGTAGACGCTCAGAGACTTGACTTTATGAAGAGGAAGCAGAACTCTGATCAGAAACATCTTATGTTCCTCTTTTAGAGGGAGAGCAAAGCCATTGATTATACTGAGGAGAGAGAGACATAGACAACACATTGATTATACTGAAGAGAGAGAGAGAGAGAGAGAGAGAGAGAGAGAGAGAGAGAGAGAGAGAGAGAGAGACAGAGAGACAGAGAGACAGAGAGAGAGACAGAGACAGAGACAGAGACAGAGACAGAGAGAGAGAGAGAGAGAGAGAGACTTCAACAATCACATCGTATTGATATGTGTGGTGCACAGTGAGCTGGATGCAATCCTACCTGGAGGGGAGAGAACAGATGGTGGAGGTGAACGGAACACTGTCCCCTCCCCTCCCAGTGAGCTGTGGCGTCCCACAAGGAAGCATACTAGGGCCTTTACTGTTCCTAATTTATGTTAACGACATGACTTCAGCTTGTGACTGCAACTTGTTCCTGTTCGCAGATGACTCAGCACTGCTGGTCTCGGACAGGAACAAACTGCAGGTTGAAAAGACCCTCAGCTCTGAACTCGGTAGAATCTGCACCTGGCTCGCTGATAAACTATCCTTACACCTGGGAAAAACTGAATCCATTCTCTTCGGATCAAATAGTAATCTCAGCAAGGCAGATGGCTTCTTGGTTAGAGTGGGTGACAATATTATCACACGAAAAGATCAAATTACCTACCTAGGTTCCATCCTGGAGGCCAATCTTTCCGGTGATAAGATGGCCACCAACGTAATCAAAAAAGTCAATCAAAGAACAAGATTCCTTTACAGGATCTCCTCACTGGTCAGCAAAAACACCTTGAAGACCTTAACAGGAGCCCTCGTACAAGGTTTCTTTGTCTATGCATCCACCTCTTGGTACCACAGCACCTCAAAGGCCCTTAAAACAAGGCTCCAGACCTCCCAAAACAAACTGGTCAGGCTCCTACTTGGCCTCACCCCCCGAACCCACCTCACCCCTGCCCACTTTGACAGGCTGGGATGGCTTAGGGTCGACGACAGAGTACAGCATCTTGCAATGGGTCTGGTCCACAAGATTCGATACACCACCAAGATACCCATGTACCTGTCTAAATACTTCCTTAATGTAAACGAAGTCCACACCCACAACACCAGAGGGAGTGCAACAAACCATGTACAACCCAGATTCGGCACAAACAAGGGACTAAATTATTTTCGCTCCTATGCCACCAAAATGTGGAACGCCCTACCAACAGTCATTAAGACATGTGAATCCCTTGACTCCTTCAAAACCGCTCTCAAAGGGCACCTACGGATGGCTGCAATTCGAAACTGGCCTCTGTAAAATCTGAATCCCCCCCCCCACCCCATTTCCCCTCACTGTATATGTATCTTTTCCCTTTTTGCTTCCTATATGATGAATTCCTGTTCTGTTCTTTAGCTACATAGAAGTGTCTATTTGTATGTCTCTAAATGTTTTGATGAATTGAACAATGTGGACCCTGTTGTAAACAAGTGTAATGCTTAATTGGGTCGTCCACTCACAGTTAACAGTCTTTGTATTGAGTTTGTGCTTAAAATGTACTGTAAATTCTACAAACTGTTAATAAATATTTCAATCAATCAATCAATCAATCACTAGGGCGGTGGTGGATCAGCGGTAGAGTGGCCGGATGGTAACCGCAAGGTTCCCGGTTCGATCCCTGTGGGCTCCTCCCCAGAGTCAGTGTCGAAGTGTCCTTGAGCAAGACTCTGAACCCCTGATTGCTCCCGATGTGCAGGTTGGTGCCTTGAATGGTTTCCTCCGCCATCGGCGTATGAATGTGTGTGTGTATGAAGGTGTGTGTGTGTGTGTGAGGGTGTGTGTGTGTGTGTGTGTGTGTGTGTGTGTGAGGGTGTGTGTGTGTGTGTGTGTGTGTGTGTGTGTGTGTGTGTTGTGCATGTGTTACCTGCCCAGTATCTCCAGTAGTTCTGCGATACCGTTGTGATGCTCTGTCTCGTATATAAACCTGGGGAGAAACAGAGAGAGAGAGACCAGGGTTGGGTTTTCTTCAGGCTGCTGCCCTCGGGGAACAGAGGTACCAGAGTATCAAAGGCCTTTTTCAGGCTGCTGCCCTCAGGGGGAACAGAGGTACCAGAGTATCAAAGGCCTTTTTCAGGCTGCTGCCCTCAGGGGGAACAGAGGTACCAGAGTATCAAAGGCCTTTTTCAGGCTGCTGCCCTCGGGGAACAGAGGTACCAGAGTATCAAAGGCCTTTTTCAGGCTGCTGCCCTCAGGGGGAACAGAGGTACCAGAGTATCAAAGGCCTTTTTCAGGCTGCTGCCCTCAGGGGGAACAGAGGTACCAGAGTATCAAAGGCCCTTTTCAGGCTGCTGCCCTCAGGGGGAACAGAGGTACCAGAGTATCAAAGGCCTTTTTCAGGCTGCTGCCCTCTGGGAACAGAGGTACCAGAGTATCAAAGGCCTTTTTCAGGCTGCTGCCCTCAGGGGGAACAGAGGTACCAGAGTATCAAAGGCCTTTTTCAGGCTGCTGCCCTCAGGGGGAACAGAGGTACCAGAGTATCAAAGGCCCTTTTCAGGCTGCTGCCCTCGGGGAACAGAGGTACCAGAGTATCAAAGGCCTTTTTCAGGCTGCTGCCCTCTGGGAACAGAGGTACCAGAGTATCAAAGGCCTTTTTCAGGCTGCTGCCCTCTGGGAACAGAGGTACCAGAGTATCAAAGGCCTTTTTCAGGCTGCTGCCCTCAGGGGGAACAGAGGTACCAGAGTATCAAAGGCCTTTTTCAGGCTGCTGCCCTCAGGGAACAGAGGTACCAGAGTATCAAAGGCCTTTTTCAGGCTGCTGCCCTCGGGGAAGAGAGAATCAAAACCAACACAAGCAGACTGAAGAACAGTTTTCTCCCCCCATAGGCTGTAAGACTGCTCAACAAGCCTAAATGAACATTGAACACTCCGTGGTATTACGGCCTTGTATACTGATCTGAGTCCTTTAACCCTCATAGCAACAAGTTATATTTTAATTAATTACTTAATTATTATTATTTCTTTCTGTTCTTTTTTCACCTAAACGTCATCAGTGATGTTCATTGCAATGCCATTTCAATGCCATTGGTCATGATATTTGCATATAAATACCCCCCACAGAGGCTGAAATTCACACAAATTAAAAGTTTCTGGACTCTGTGCAATTTTGAACATTTTTTAAGCTATGACTTTTGACCTTTAACCCTAATAAAAGTAGGTAAAATAATTGTAATATATGTTTTTTTGTGATCATTAGAATGTCACTCTAGAACATGTTTTTCATTATTGTGAAAGATATCCCCCAAATGTAAATTATTAATTAATTATATTATTATATAATTATTTTAAAATTATTATAATGTTTTCATCAAACTTTTTTTTTTTTTTTTTTTTTTTTTAACATATTTTTTAGTCTTAGTCCTAGTAGTACAAAGTAGTAGTAAGGTTGAAATCTATGTTTTGCAAGTAGAAATTAATGCGGGTGTTAGAGGGTTAAAACCTTTTAAAACTTTTATACTTAGTATTGCTATTTAAATTTACTTTTTACTAGGGCCGGGACTAATTGCGATTAATTTAGATTAATTAACTACGGAAAAATTAATCGCGATTAACTACAGATAAATTAATCGCACCTTTTTTTTCACCGCGGAACGTTTCTCACTGGGCGCTTTTCTATAGTACTGAAAACTGGAAATAATAAAAAGTCACCCCATTTTGTGTTGCCTAGAACTGGAGTTCTGACAAAAAACAGTAACAATATGAAGTAAGTACAGCTTTGTGATGTCACTGAGATGTACTTGTTACTGTTACTAAAAAAAATTCAGACCTCCAGTTCTAGGCAATGGGGTGACTTTTTATTATTATTTCCACAACAGGTATATTAATGACAGTAAAATGTTGAAAATGAGTGGTATCCTGTAGTCACTATTCATTGATTCACTGGGATACCAATTACCAAAAAACATTTACTGTTCTCGGGTTGAATATTGATATGCGATTAAAATGCGATTAATCTAGATTAATTAATCGCAAAGCCTCTGATTAATTAGATTAATTTTTTTAATCGAGTCCCAGCTCTACTTTTTACTCATGTGTATTCCACAATACACATGAGTGTATTCACATCATTTAGACCCCCTGGGACTCCCTCAAGGACCACCCTGCATGGGGGTCCCCGGACCCGAATACTGGACCACTCGCCCCGGTGCGTGCCCGTTTTTCCTCCTGGAATTTTCCCCAGTGAGGGGGATAACTTTGTAATATGCTATTGACTGTTTGTATTCTTTTTGGAAAAATATAAAAAGATACTCCCATGTGGAAAGGCTATATTATTTGACTTATATTTAACCTACAAACAATTTAGTATTATTTAGTATATGTAAGGTTTTGCCCCCTCAAATGGTACCTCGTCAGATAATCCCCACATATCCTACAACAACTTCTGTGAACAGACTTCACTGTAGTAGCTTTTCATGAATTATATTTGTACTTATGGCTGTTCTGCTGTCATGAAAGTTTATAGTTGGAGAAATTCAAAGTCCAGCCGTCTGCTGTCCAGCCTCTCCCACCAACCCCTCACTGGGGAGAATTCTGGGAGGAAAACAGAAACGGGGCGAGTCGTCTTGTTACCCCCGGACCCCACGTTAGAAACCGTGGCTACGGTAAATACAGTAACGATTGATAAGACCATCGATGGATCACCTGTAGAATATGTTATTGATCTATCGATGGATCACCTGTAGAATATGTTATTGATCTATTGATGGATCACCTGTAGAATATGTTATTGATCTGTCATTGATAGACTATCGATGGATCACCTGTAGAATATGTTATTGATCTATTGATGGATCACCTGTAGAATATGTTATTGATCTATCGATGGATCACCTGTAGAATATGTTATTGATCTGTCGGCGGATGTACGCTCTCAGGCCCAGGAACTTCCCGTAGATCCTGTGGAGGATGGTCTTCAGGAAGTCTCTCTCTCGGGGGTCCTCGCTGTCGAACAGCTCCAGCAGCTGGAGGGGGGGGGGGGGGGGGAGTGGGGGGGGATTCTTTATGATGTCACTTTATCCTAGTGTACTTTAACCCATTCTGACCTGAGATCAGATTCATATGAGGTTTCCACTGGGACACACACACTGGTCTGATTAACCCCATTCTGACCTGAGATCAGAATCTATAAAAATGTCAGTCGTTCTTCGATTCTTTAAAAAATAGCAGACCTACAAGCTCATAGCGCGCCACTCGGTGGCGCGCTATGAGCTTGTAGGTCTGCTATTTTTCAATAGCTAAAGCACGACGTGATGCTAACACCAAAATGGGTTCCCGTTCAGAATGGGTTAAAGGAAACATTATTCTAAAGGTGAAAGGTCAGGGTGACTCACCGACATGACAAACTTTTGATCGATGTATTTTTTGGCGACGTTTGGCTGGAAGTCGGACGACTCGAGAAACCTCAGGAAGAACTCGTATACCAACTGGAGAGACAGACAGACAGGCAGGCAGACAGGCAGACAGACAGACAGACAGGCAGGCAGACAGACAGACAGACAGACAGGCAGGCAGGCAGACAGGCAGGCAGGCAGGCAGGCAGACAGGCAGGCAGACAGACAGACAGACAGACAGACAGACAGGCAGGCAGGCAGGCAGGCAGGCAGGCAGGCAGGCAGGCAGGCAGGCAGGCAGGCAGGCAGGCAGGCAGGCAGACAGACAGACAGACAGACAGACAGACAGGCAGGCAGGCAGGCAGGCAGGCAGGCAGACAGGCAGACAGGCAGACAGGCAGACAGACAGACAGACAGACATTTTTTTAATGCGAGAAAATGTACATAAAAATATCCACTTTGATTTGTAATTTATATTAGCTATTGTATGTGTTGTTAGTCACTGGCGTGTATGTGTTGTTAGTCACTGGCGTGTGTGTGTGTGTGCGTGCGTGCGTGCGTGTGTACGTGTGTGCGTGTGTGCGTGCGTGCGTGCGTGCGTGCGTGTGTGTGTGTGCGTGCGTGCGTGTGTGCGTGCGTGCGTGTGTGCGTGCGTGCGTGCTACCTGTAGGTGTGGCCAGGCAGCCTCCAGTGTGGGTTCGTCTTCTTCAGGGTCGAACTCTGCTCCGGTCGGATTGGACGACGGAGGCAGCGTCCTGAACAGGTTGACTGAGAACTACAAACATGGAGGCAGTGTGAAAGCTACAAAACATGGAGGCAGTGTGAAAACTACAAAACATGGATGCAGCGTGAAAACTACAAACATCGATGCAGTGTGAAAACTACAAACATGGAGGCAGTGTGAAAAACTACAAACATGGAGGCAGTGTGAAAAACTACAAACATGGATGCAGTGTGAAAAACTACAAACATGGAGGCAGTGTGAAAAACTACAAACATGGATGCAGTGTGAAAACTACAAAAATGGAGGCAGTGTGAAAAACTACAAACATGGATGCAGTGTGAAAACTACAAACATCGGTGCAGTGTGAAAACTACAAACATGGAGGCAGTGTGAAAAACTACAAACATGGATGCAGTGTGAAAAACTACAAACATGGAGGCAGTGTGAAAAACTACAAACATGGAGGCAGTGTGAAAACTACAAACATGGAGGCAGTGTGAAAAACTACAAACATGGATGCAGTGTAAAAAACTACAAACATGGAGGCAGTGTGAAAAACTACAAACATGGAGGCAGTGTGAAAACTACAAACATGGAGGCAGTGTGAAAAACTACAAACATGGAGGCAGTGTGAAAAACTACAAACATGGAGGCAGTGTGAGAAACTACAAACATGGAGGCAGTGTGAAAAACTACAAACATGGAGGCAGTGTGAAAACTACAAACATGGAGGCAGTGTGAAAAACTACAAACATGGATGCAGTGTGAAAACTACAAACATGGAGGCAGTGTGATAAACTACAAACATGGATGCAGTGTGAAAACTACAAAAATGGAGGCAGTGTGAAAAACTACAAACATGGAGGCAGTGTGGAAACTACAAACATGGAGGCAGTGTGAAAACTGATGACGGCCTCAGAGTAGATGTACTGAGAGTAGATGTACTCAGAGTAGATGTACTGAGAGTAGATGTACTCAGAGTAGATGTACTGAGAGTAGATGTACTCAGAGTAGATGTACTCAGAGTAGATGTACTGAGAGTAGATGTACTCAGAGTAGATGTACTGAGAGTAGATGTACTGAGAGTAGATGTACTCAGAGTAGATGTACTCAGAGTAGATGTACTCACCATGATGACGGCCTCGGGGTAGATCTCCTCCGTCACCACGTCGTTGTTGTGGGTGATGTACTCCACCATCTCGTTCAGACCGGCTCTCTTCACCTCCTTGTACTTCAGGTCGCTCAGCGGGTCGCTCACGAAGTCGAACAGCACGCAGCACTGACGCAGCTTCTGCACAAACAGCTCCTCCTGCTCCATAGGGGGAGCATCTGAGCAGCGGGGAGGACAGGAGGAGGAGGGTGAGGAGGACGAAGGAACACATTCAGGGCTGTACATAATTATTCTGCGGGCTATACTGTAGTTCTCAAAGGAGCACCTGTACATGGGGGGGGGGCTATACTGTAGTTCTCAAAGGAGCACCTGTACATGGGGGGGGGGCTATACTGTAGTTCTCAAAGGAGCACCTGTACATGGGGGGGGGGCTATACTGTAGTTCTCAAAGGAGCACCTGTACATGGGGGGGGGCTATACTGTAGTTCTCAAAGGAGCACCTGTACATGGGGGGGGGGCTATACTGTAGTTCTCAAAGGAGCACCTGTACATGGGCGGGGATACGGACGTTTCTACTCCGCCACAATGTTATGCTGCCCACACGGGCAGATGCAAAAGATACAAAGACGCTCACAGGCAGTGTATTTGTAGGCTAGTCGTTAAGCAAAAGGAGGAGGTTTGTTATAGCAGCTCAATCACTGAAACCAGATAAAAGTAATTACTCACCTACTGCTGCAGGTTCCATGTTTAAAGGAGAATTCCATTCTAAAAGGCTTTCTTACCTTTCTTTGTAGTCGTTACGTCCCCACCAAAGAGGTCCAGGTGTTATTTTGTGCAAAAGCTCCTTATTGGCTATTTCCCCTACCATAAGCCCTGAATGAATTGCATTGAATTGAGGGAGCAGGGGTGTTGTGCTAATTCGCTTATTTCCAACGCTCATAATTATATATTTTTTGTATAATTATATCCTCTCTTCATAATGTAAATAATATCCCAAGCGGCACACTTTACTACTTATTTCGATGGAAATAAGCGAATTAGCACAACACTCCATAGCCCCATTCAATTCCTATTCAATTTAATGCACCTTTTTCCACTGGCGAAACCTAAATGGAAACTAAATAAAAACTAAGCTATGATGACTAAAACTAAGACTAAATATACTGACAATTTCGTCTAGACTAAAATGTTAACAAGGGACTAGTGGACAAGAGATCCAGTATAGGTCATTTTACACTTGGTTGCATGTTGAAAATAGCCAATCTACATGTAGATCGGCTATTTTCAGCAAGTGTAAAAACACTCATTACGACGGCATCAATGCCCACCAAAATACATTTTAGTCGACTAAAACTAGACTGACACTAACACATTCCAGGTGACTAAAATGTGACTAAAACTATTCAAAAGACGGTGTAGGACGGAACCCACCTACATGTGCACACATGCATTTCACAACCTGTACCGCCTGGAAATTATTATTATTTTTCTTTTGTCTTTCCTTTATTTGTTTTTTATATAAGTAACCGTCTTGTATGTAAGTCTGCTGTTTGTCCTTGTGTCCATGTAAAGAAAACCCTCAAAATGAATGGGATTTAAAAAATGAATAAATACGTGTAATGATTTATTTAGTCAACGCTAGTTTTATTTCTAAGTCTATACTTACAGGACGTTAACGTGACACTAAATGAAAACTGTGCTATGATGACTAAAACTAAGACTAAATATAGGCTACTGACAATTTTGGTGACTAAAACTAAGACTAAATATACTGACAATTTCGTCAACAAATAAAAACTAGACTAAAATGTTAGGAAGGGACTAGTGGACAAGAGATCCACTTTTATGCTGGGTTGCATGCTGAAAATAGCAGATCTACAATCTCACAACGCGTCGCGCCAAAGTGTAAAATATGTCATTACAACGACATCAAGGCCTGTCAAAACACATTTTTAGTCGACAAAATCAACTGTAGATTTAGTCGACTAAAATCGTATGACATTTAGTCGACTAAAACTAGACTAAACACTAGAACATTCCAGGTGACTAAAAGGTGACTAAAACTATAGTGAAAACTATTCAAGAGACTAATGACTAAAACTAAAAATAGAAATTTGCTGCCAAAAACAACACTGCACTGTAAGCGTACCTTTTTTTTTATTCTAATTTTTTATCCCACGATTTTGTAACCCAGTTTTCTTTCCACCCAGTGCCAATTATCTAATGTAATCCTGGGCGCCACACTTCCTCTGCCAACCTGGGGGGGCAGCGGACTGACCTCATGCCTCTTTCTATGCATGAGGAGTCCAAGCTGCTTCTTTTCACCTGACAGGGGGGAGTTTCCCCGGCCGGACGTAGAGCGTGGAAGGGACACGTAGTTTTAGAGACCAGGATTACGGCATGTTTTTGTGAGGGTATCTACCCTAGGGGACACGGGGAGAACATGCAAACGTACCTTTGAGAGCGGGCAGCTTGTGCAGCTCCCTGTTCTTGGCCAGGTTGAAGCGGGAGGAGCTCTGCCTCCTCTATATATATATATATATATATATACCTTTGAGAGCGTGCAGCTTGTGCAGCTCTCTGTTATTAAGCGTACCTTTGAGAGCGGGCAGCTTGTGCAGCTCCCTGTTATTAAGCGTACCTTTGAGAGCGGGCAGCTTGTGCAGCTCCCTGTTCTTGGCCAGGTTGAAGCGGGAGGAGCTCTGCCTCCTCTCCTTCTTCACGATCTGAGGACCCCCTGAGTACTTGATCTTCTGCAGCTGGGTGGGGGGAGGGGTGCTGGTGCTGGGGGGGGCGGGGGGCCCGGGGGGCCCGGGGGCCCGCTTGGAGCTCTGCTGGGCCTGCACGCACAAACACACGCACACACACACACACACACACACACACACACACACACACAGACGTACACGCACACATACACGTCATTTCAAATCCAACGCTTCACAGTTCATCTACACAGGTGGTGGGCCACATGAGGCCCCCACATTCACTTAACCCATTCTGAACGGGCACCCATTTTGGTGTCGGCATCATGTCATGCTTTAGCTATTGAAAAATAGCAGATCTACAAGCTCATATCGCGCCACCGAGTGGCGCGATACGAGCTTGTAGGTCTGCTATTTTTGAAAAATTGAAGAGCGACTGACATTTTTTAGAATCTGATCTCAGGTCAGAATGGGTTTTAATGCGGCCTCTGCATGTTAATATCAGAATATTACTTAATATCAAAGCCTGTTAAAACTCACTCAGTGCCGCAGGATGCCTTCGGACGCCTCCCCCCTAATCATGATTATGCTAAGAATGAAGCATGCTGTTATGTAGCTCAGTGGGTCCTCACAGTGGGGTCCGGGGACCCCCAGGGGACCCCCAACAGACCCCCAACGGACCCCCAACGGACCCCCAACGGACCCCCAACAGACCCCCAACGGACCCCCAACGGACCCCCAACGGACCCCCAACAGACCCCCAACAGACCCCCAACGGACCCCCAACGGACCCCCAACGGACCCCCAACAGACCCCCAACGGACCCCCAACGGACCCCCAACAGACCCCCAGGGGACCCCCAGGGCCAGGGGTCATAATAAGGAATCAAACCATATCAACCATATGGAACCAAATGGACCCTCATGGGTCTGTAACTCTGAGAGTGTAGAAATGGAACCAAATGGACCCTCATGGGTCTGTAACTCTGAGAGTGTACAAATGGAACCAAATGGACCCTTATGGGTCTGTAACTCTGAGAGTGTACAAATGGAACCAAATTGACCCTTATGGGTCTGTGACTCTGAGAGTGTATAAATGGAACCAAATGGACCCTTATGGGTCTGTAACTCTGAGAGTGTACAAATGGAACCAAATGGACCCTTATGGGTCTGTAACTCTGAGGGTGTACAAATGGAACCAAATGGACCCTTATGGGTCTGTAACTCTGAGAGTGTACAAATGGAACCAAATGGACCCTTATGGGTCTGTAACTCTGAGAGTGTAACAAATGGAACCAAATGGACCCTTATGGGTCTGTAACTCTGAGAGTGTACAAATGGAACCAAATGGACCCTTATGGGTCTGTAACTCTGAGAGTGTACAAATGGAACCAAATGGACCCTTATGGGTCTGTAACTCTGAGAGTGTACAAATGGAACCAAATGGACCCTTATGGGTCTGTAACTCTGAGAGTGTACAAATGGAACCAAATGGACCACTTGTACACTCTCAGAGTTACATCATAACATTGATTTTACAATATTTAAATTGTGGTCTCAGAGATAGAAATGCCATTAAATGGGGGGTCCTTGGAATTAAAGGAGAATTCCATGCTAGAATGCTTTCTTATCTTTCTTACCTTTCTTTGTAGTTGTTACGTCCCCACCAAAGAGGTCCAGGTGTTTTTGTGTGCAAAAACTCCTTATTGGATATTTTCCCTACCATAAGCCCTCAATGAATTGCATTGCATTGAATGGGAATTGAATGGGGCTATGGGGTGTTATGCTAGTTAGCTTATTTCCATCGAAAGAAGTAGTAAAGTGTGCCGCTTGGGATATTATTTACATTATGAAGAGAGGATATATACAAAGAAATTATAATTTTGAGCGATGGAAATAAGCGAATTAACACAACACCCCATAGCCCCATTCAATTCCCATTCAATTCAATGCAATTCATTTAGGGCTTATGGTAGGGGAAATAGCCAATAAGGAGCTTTTGCACAAAATAACACCTGGACCTCTTTGGTGGGGACGTAACAACTACAAAGAAAGGTAAGAAAGCCTTTTAGTATGGAATTCTCCTTTAAACAGGTTGATAATCACTGTTGGAGCCTTCTCTCATGGGGGTCTCTGTCATATCTTCTCTTATGGGGGGTCCCTGGTATATCTTCTCTTATGGGGGGTCCCTGGTATATCTTCTCTTATGGGGGGTCCCTGGTATATCTTATCTTATGGGGGTCCCTGTCATATCTTCTCTTATGGGGGGTCCCTGTCATATCTTCTCTTATGGGGGGTCCCTGGTATATCTTCTCTCATGGGGGTCCCTGGTATATCTTCTCTTATGGGGGTCCCTGGTATATCTTCTCTTATGGGGGGTCCCTAGTATATCTTCTCTTATGGGGGTCCCTGGTATATCTTCTCTTATGGGGGGTCCCTGGTATATCTTCTCTTATGGGGGGTCCCTAGTATATCTTCTCTTATGGGGGGTCCCTGGTATATCTTCTCTTATGGGGGGTCCCTAGTATATCTTCTCTTATGGGGGTCCCTGGTATATCTTCTCTTATGGGGGTCCCTGTCATATCTTCTCTTATGGGGGGTCCCTGGTATATCTTCTCTTATGGGGGGTCCCTGGTATATCTTCTCTTATGGGGGTCCCTGGTATATCTTCTCTTATGGGGGGTCCCTGGTATATCTTCTCTTATGGGGGTCCCTGGTATATCTTCTCTTATGGGGGGTCCCTGGTATATCTTCTCTTATGGGGGGTCCCTGTCATATCTTCTCTTATGGGGGGTCCCTGGTATATCTTCTCTTATGGGGGTCCCTGGTATATCTTCTCTTATGGGGGTCCCTGGTATATCTTCTCTTATGGGGGGTCCCTGGTATATCTTCTCTTATGGGGGGTCCCTGGTATATCTTCTCTTATGGGGGGTCCCTGGTATATCTTCTCTTATGGGGGGTCCCTGGTATATCTTCTCTTATGGGGGGTCCCTGTCATATCTTCTCTTATGGGGGGTCCCTGGTATATCTTCTCTTATGGGGGGTCCCTGGTATATCTTCTCTTATGGGGGTCCCTGGTATATCTTCTCTTATGGGGGGTCCCTGGTATATCTTCTCTTATGGGGGGTCCCTGGTATATCTTCTCTTATGGGGGTCCCTGGTATATCTTCTCTTATGCCTGACGCTCCGATACGCCACCATTCTATTTTCCAGGCGTTGCCACGCGGAAACGCCTGCGCCGCGTCGCAATCTGTGTGTTTCTTCTCCTCTGGATGCTGTAGTATTTAGATGGTTCTATGACTTCTCCTCTGCATGCTGTAGTGTTTAGATGGTTCTGTTATGACTTCTCCTCTGCATGCTGTAGTGTTTAGATGGTTCTGTTATGACTTCTCCTCTGCATGCTGTAGTGTTTAGATGGTTCTGTTATGACTTCTCCTCTGCATGCTGTAGTGTTTAGATGGTTCTGTTATGACTTCTCCTCTGCATGCTGTAGTGTTTAGATGGTTCTGTTATGACTTCTCCTCTGCATGCTGTAGTGTTTAGATGGTTCTGTTATGACTTCTCCTCTGCATGCTGTAGTGTTTAGATGGTTCTGTTATGACTTCTCCTCTGCATGCTGTAGTGATGGTTCTGTTATGACTTCTCCTCTGCATGCTGTAGTGATGGTTCTGTTATGACTTCTCCTCTGCATGCTGTAGTGATGGTTCTGTTATGACTTCTCCTCTGCATGCTGTAGTGTTTAGATGGTTCTGTTATGACTTCTCCTCTGCATGCTGTAGTGTTTAGATCAGTGGTAACCAACCTTTTCAAGCCCAAGAGCCCATTTTATTCCCAATTGTAAGCCAAGATCTACCACTAAAACGTGTTAGAAAAAACACTTGTTTTTTTGCTATTTCTGACAGGCTCAATGCATGTGCACACATCCACACAAAGACTAAAGCTTAAATAAGAATAAAAACTTATAGTAAGTTATATTATCAATGTCAAATAATATTAAAGGACCTATAACATAGAATTCAACTCTTTTCTGTTTTTGGAGCTCCCATATGTGTTTTCTATCCCCACAAATAACCAATTTTGAACAATCAGGCTTTCATATCATATCAGGTGCTTTAATAGAAATTGCTCTCAGGAACAGCTCAACTGATTTTGGCCTCATCGTGATGTCATCAATGTCACCCTACTTTGTATAATTCCTCCTCTTCTTAAGTATTCAGTTCCAAATTTGCATTTCCACTTTGTTTACAATGTCCACCATTGTCGATTTTCCAAGCTGGCATGGAATGGAAACAACCTGGTTTTATCTAGCATCAGTATTATAATGACTCAAATATTAAATAATCTGCATCTGCACCCCCACCACCTCAGGACATTGTGGTACTGCAGCTAGAGATAGAAATGCCATTAAATGGGGGGTCCTTGGAATTAAAGGAGAATTCCATGCTAGAATGCTTTCTTATCTTTCTTACCTTTCTTTGTAGTTGTTACGTCCCCACCAAAGAGGTCCAGGTGTTTTTGTGTGCAAAAACTCCTTATTGGATATTTTCCCTACCATAAGCCCTCAATGAATTGCATTGCATTGAATGGGAATTGAATGGGGCTATGGGGTGTTATGCTAGTTAGCTTATTTCCATCGAAAGAAGTAGTAAAGTGTGCCGCTTGGGATATTATTTACATTATGAAGAGAGGATATATACAAAGAAATTATAATTTTGAGCGATGGAAATAAGCGAATTAACACAACACCCCATAGCCCCATTCAATTCCCATTCAATTCAATGCAATTCATTTAGGGCTTATGGTAGGGGAAATAGCCAATAAGGAGCTTTTGCACAAAATAACACCTGGACCTCTTTGGTGGGGACGTAACAACTACAAAGAAAGGTAAGAAAGCCTTTTAGTATGGAATTCTCCTTTAAACAGGTTGATAATCACTGTTGGAGCCTTCTCTCATGGGGGTCTCTGTCATATCTTCTCTTATGGGGGGTCCCTGGTATATCTTCTCTTATGGGGGGTCCCTGGTATATCTTCTCTTATGGGGGGTCCCTGGTATATCTTATCTTATGGGGGTCCCTGTCATATCTTCTCTTATGGGGGGTCCCTGTCATATCTTCTCTTATGGGGGGTCCCTGGTATATCTTCTCTCATGGGGGTCCCTGGTATATCTTCTCTTATGGGGGTCCCTGGTATATCTTCTCTTATGGGGGGTCCCTAGTATATCTTCTCTTATGGGGGTCCCTGGTATATCTTCTCTTATGGGGGGTCCCTGGTATATCTTCTCTTATGGGGGGTCCCTAGTATATCTTCTCTTATGGGGGGTCCCTGGTATATCTTCTCTTATGGGGGGTCCCTAGTATATCTTCTCTTATGGGGGTCCCTGGTATATCTTCTCTTATGGGGGTCCCTGTCATATCTTCTCTTATGGGGGGTCCCTGGTATATCTTCTCTTATGGGGGGTCCCTGGTATATCTTCTCTTATGGGGGTCCCTGGTATATCTTCTCTTATGGGGGGTCCCTGGTATATCTTCTCTTATGGGGGTCCCTGGTATATCTTCTCTTATGGGGGGTCCCTGGTATATCTTCTCTTATGGGGGGTCCCTGTCATATCTTCTCTTATGGGGGGTCCCTGGTATATCTTCTCTTATGGGGGTCCCTGGTATATCTTCTCTTATGGGGGTCCCTGGTATATCTTCTCTTATGGGGGGTCCCTGGTATATCTTCTCTTATGGGGGGTCCCTGGTATATCTTCTCTTATGGGGGGTCCCTGGTATATCTTCTCTTATGGGGGGTCCCTGGTATATCTTCTCTTATGGGGGGTCCCTGTCATATCTTCTCTTATGGGGGGTCCCTGGTATATCTTCTCTTATGGGGGGTCCCTGGTATATCTTCTCTTATGGGGGTCCCTGGTATATCTTCTCTTATGGGGGGTCCCTGGTATATCTTCTCTTATGGGGGGTCCCTGGTATATCTTCTCTTATGGGGGTCCCTGGTATATCTTCTCTTATGCCTGACGCTCCGATACGCCACCATTCTATTTTCCAGGCGTTGCCACGCGGAAACGCCTGCGCCGCGTCGCAATCTGTGTGTTTCTTCTCCTCTGGATGCTGTAGTATTTAGATGGTTCTATGACTTCTCCTCTGCATGCTGTAGTGTTTAGATGGTTCTGTTATGACTTCTCCTCTGCATGCTGTAGTGTTTAGATGGTTCTGTTATGACTTCTCCTCTGCATGCTGTAGTGTTTAGATGGTTCTGTTATGACTTCTCCTCTGCATGTTGTAGTGTTTAGATGGTTCTGTTATGACTTCTCCTCTGCATGCTGTAGTGTTTAGATGGTTCTGTTATGACTTCTCCTCTGCATGTTGTAGTGTTTAGATGGTTCTGTTATGACTTCTCCTCTGCATGCTGTAGTGTTTAGATGGTTCTGTTATGACTTCTCCTCTGCATGCTGTAGTGTTTAGATGGTTCTGTTATGACTGCATGCTGTAGTGTTTAGATGGTTCTGTTATGACTGCATGCTGTAGTGTTTAGATGGTTCTGTTATGACTGCATGCTGTAGTACAATTTACAATTTACAATTTAGGCATTTAGCAGACGCTCTTAATCCAGAGCGACTTACATTTAAGCAAGAACAAAAGCATGGGAATACATCACATAAAAGTATTTATCATGAAACATGCGTAAGCTAAGAAAGTAACAGTGGAATATCTATATAATTAAACTATACATACACTATACATATAAACTATACATATTTACTACTATGCTATACATATGTACTATGGCGTGCTATGACTAAATACAATACAATTATAGTGCTGTCTACATAACATGCTATAAGTCTGTATCAAATGCTATCTAAGCCAACATAAATGCTATCTAAGGGGTTAGGGTAAGTGCTATGGGCCATGATGGAGTCTGAAAAGGTGGGTTTTAGATGGTTCTGTTATGACTTCTCCTCTGCATGTTGTAGTGTTTAGATGGTTCTGTTATGACTTCTCCTCTGCATGCTGTAGTGTTTAGATGGTTCTGTTATGACTTCTCCTCTGCATGTTGTAGTGTTTAGATGGTTCTGTTATGACTTCTCCTCTGCATGCTGTAGTGTTTAGATGGTTCTGTTATGACTTCTCCTCTGCATGTTGTAGTGTTTAGATGGTTCTGTTATGACTTCTCCTCTGCATGCTGTAGTGTTTAGATGGTTCTGTTATGACTGCATGCTGTAGTGTTTAGATGGTTCTGTTATGACTGCATGCTGTAGTGTTTAGATGGTTCTGTTATGACTGCATGCTGTAGTGTTTAGATGGTTCTGTTATGACTGCATGCTGTAGTGTTTAGATGGTTCCGTTAGGACCTATCTAGGACATATTATTCCTTATAGCAGCTTTAATTATACCAGTCGTCAAATTTGGAGTGTTGCAGGTTTGCTGTTTCTCTTTCTTTTCTTTTCACCAGCTGCAGCTGGAGCTGGTCAATATGAGCTTCTATAAATTATATCCGACCGGTAGATACACACTGGAGATGGACACCACTCTGCTGAGCCTGCACGAGTGGCGTGCGCATGCGTGAAATTGGAAGCCACGCCCACTCCACAGTGTGGTCTCATCTCCCTCTAGTCCACTGTCCGCAGGAGATGAGGAGAAGAGAAACTCACGGAAGGAGGAAATGTCGGCTCACGATTTTGCTTATTCCTTCTAAATCTCTGTATATAAAATATAGCTCACGCAGCGAATCTCTTAGTTACATCAACATTGTTCTTCGACAATATTTTGTTTGTGCTTAAGTATTACGAGTAGATAGGTTGCATTGCCTATTTCGCCTGCCATGCAGTGACGCGCCTACGCTTCCCAGCCATTAGCCATGATGTCCCAGAGCCAACTAATAGAACAGTTGCGACATTTAGGGGGCAAAAGAAATCGCTGATTTAATGGGTAACAGACAGTAACACATTTGAGTCTCAGACAGTGACTGTACTCGCGGACTACCACGCATACTACCGCGGACCCCCTCCACCCCGCGCCAAACTCCTCGGGGACCTCCAGATTGACATGTCAATTATGTTCGGGTGTCAATCAAACCAACTGCGTGAGTGCTGTATAATAAATGTATGTTATAATGTAGGCTATAATACAAGTTCACGCGCGCACATTGTCACCATGACGATCTGCAAGCTCACAACTCGCTGCATGTGGACGCAACAGTTGGAGTTTGTAGATACACGGAATGACGATACACATTTCACAGAATATATTATACCACTTTGAATTAAAACAATCGGTTGTGCTTTGGGCACCAATACAAATGAAATCACCAGTCTCACACTGCATCATATTCATATCTTCACTCGTTGGGAGCTTGTAGATTTGCTATTTTTTAATTCTGTGGACCACCACCACCACACATGACAAAAGTCATGGACTTTGATATAATAACAAAAACAAGAATTGATGCAAATCAATTAATTACCAGCTGCTGCTGCATTATATCTCCATAATTGTGCTATTATATGACATGTATATATCTGTGTGTGTGTGTGTGTGTGTGTGTGTGTGTGTGTGTGTGTGTGTGTGTGTAAACAACAACAGGATGTGACTATGTAAGTGTGAGTCTAGCCTAGTACTGCACGAGTGGTGTGCGCAGGCGTGAAATTGGAACCATACATAGAAGAAATTGGAACGAATAATGCAGCTGGTAATTAATTGATTTCATCAATTTGGGCTTGTTTCTTTGCAAACTGTTAATAAAGTAATCAATCAATCAATCAGAACAGGATGTCAGACTCACCTCATCGGCGTTGTCGGCTGTCGGTTCTTTACTGACACTGTTTTTACTGCTGCTCTTAGGAGCCTTCACCACTGCAGGGTCCTGTACAACCACAACACACTGTTTCTTTACTACAGCGTACAACCACAAAGGTCTGTCTGTTTACCCTCTGACGTACAGTACTAACTATAGGCTATATAACAGTATTATCCAATCAGTGAACATATAGACACATATCTGAGGATAAGTAATCACAGTAATCACTGGTATCCGGAGAACTCGCCACTTTACCAACTCGCCGCAGCGAAAGTCCTTCATCAGTGTCTTCATCGTTATGCTAACATGCTGTCTTCACCGTTATGCTAACATGATGTCTTCATCGTTATGCTAACATGCTGTCTTCACCGTTATGCTAACATGCTGTCTTCACCGTTATGCTAACATGATGTCTTCATCGTTATGCTAACATGATGTCTTCACCGTTATGCTAACATGATGTCTTCACCGTTATGCTAACATGATGTCTTCATCGTTATGCTAACATGATGTCTTCACCGTTATGCTAACATGATGTCTTCACCGTTATGCTAACATGCTGTCTTCCACGTTATGCTAACATGATGTCTTCATCGTTATGCTAACATGATGTCTTCATCGTTATGCTAACATGATGTCTTCGTTATGCTAACATGCTGTCTTCATCGTTATGCTAACATGATGTCTTCATCGTTATGCTAACATGCTGTCTTCACCGTTATGCTAACATGATGTCTTCATCGTTATGCTAACATGATGTCTTCATCGTTATGCTAACATGCTGTCTTCATCATTATGCTAACATGCTGTCTTCATCGTTATGCTAACATGATGTCTTCATCGTTATGCTAACATGATGTCTTCACCGTTATGCTAACATGCTGTCTTCATCGTTATGCTAACATGATGTCTTCATCGTTATGCTAACATGCTGTCTTCATCGTTATGCTAACATGATGTCTTCATCATTATGCTAACATGATGTCTTCATCGTTATGCTAACATGCTGTCTTCATCGTTATGCTAACATGATGTCTTCACCGTTATGCTAACATGCTGTCTTCATCGTTATGCTAACATGTTTATGTCAAACCCACAGATGTTATAGTTCATTTCCAAAGTGATCAAATTATATTGTGCAATTAAATGGTCAGCTATTCAATGATAAGTTGAGTAGAGCCTATATGTGAATACCAATGATAAGTAGCCCTACCATTTAAAAGGTGAGTATGTGAATACCAATGATAAGTAGGCCTACCATTTAAAAGGTGAGTATGTGAATACCAATGATAAGTAGGCCTACCATTTAAAAGGTGAGTATGTGAATACCAATGATAAGTAGGCCTACCATTTAAAAGGTGAGTATGTGAATACCAATGATAAGTAGCTCTACCATTTAAAAGGTGAGTATGTGAATACCAATGATAAAGTAGGCCTACCATTTAAAAGGTGAGTATGTGAATACCAATGATAAGTAGCCCTACCATTTAAAAGGTGAGTATGTGAATACCAATGATAAGTTGAGTAGAGCCTATATGTGAATACCAATGATAAGTAGCCCTACCATTTAAAAGGTGAGTATGTGAATACCAATGATAAGTTGAGTAGAGCCTATATGTGAATACCAATGATAAGTAGCCCTACCATTTAAAAGGTGAGTATGTGAATACCAATGATAAGTTGAGTAGAGCCTATGTGAATACCAATGATAAGTTGAGTAGAGCCTATGTGAATACCAATGATAAGTTGAGTAGAGCCTATGTGAATACCAATGATAAGTTGAGTAGAGCCTATGTGAATACCAATGATAAGTTGAGTAGAGCCTATGTGAATACCAATGATAAGTTGAGTAGAGACTATGTGAATACCAATGATAAGTTGAGTAGAGACTATGTGAATACCAATGATAAGTTGAGTAGAGCCTATATGTGAATACCAATGATAAGTTGAGTAGAGCCTATGTGAATACCAATGATAAGTTGAGTAGAGCCTATATGTGAATACCAATGTTAAAGTAGGCCTACCGATTCAGGATTGTTCACTAATTAATTACTAAATTAAAGTAAAAACTAAAATGCACTAAACCACGGCGAGTCAATAAACTCCCCCCCCCCCCCCCCCCCCCCAACAGAACACACAGCAGCACATTCTAACCACTCATTCTCTATGTACAGAATGTAAGCAACACCCAGACAATATGACTCAAGATTTACAGACAGGACAATATGACTCAAGATTTACAGACAGGACAATATGAGTCAAGATTTACAGGCAGGCAGGCAGGCAGGCAGGCAGGCAGGCAGGCAGGCAGGCAGGCAGGCAGGCAGGCAGGCAGGCAGGCAGGCAGGCAGGCAGGCAGGCAGGCAGGCAGGCAGGCAGGCAGGCAGGCAGGCAGGCAGGCAGGCAGGCAGGCAGGCAGGCAGGCAGGCAGGCAGGCAGGCAGGCAGGCAGGCAGGCAGGCAGGCAGGCAGGCAGGCAGGCAGGCAGGCAGGCAGGCAGGCAGGCAGGCAGGCAGGCAGGCAGGCAGGCAGGCAGGCAGGCAGGCAGGCAGGCAGGCAGGCAGGCAGGCAGGCAGGCAGGCAGGCAGGCAGGCAGGCAGGCAGGCAGGCAGGCAGGCAGGCAGGCAGGCAGGCAGGCAGGCAGGCAGGCAGGCAGGCAGGCAGGCAGGCAGGCAGGCAGGCAGGCAGGCAGGCAGGCAGGCAGGCAGGCAGGCAGGCAGGCAGGCAGGCAGGCAGGCAGGCAGGCAGGCAGGCAGGCAGGCAGGCAGGCAGGCAGGCAGGCAGGCAGGCAGGCAGGCAGGCAGGCAGGCAGGCAGGCAGGCAGGCAGGCAGGCAGGCAGGCAGGCAGGCAGGCAGGCAGGCAGGCAGGCAGGCAGGCAGGCAGGCAGGCAGGCAGGCAGGCAGGCAGGCAGGCAGGCAGGCAGGCAGGCAGGCAGGCAGGCAGGCAGGCAGGCAGGCAGGCAGGCAGGCAGGCAGGCAGGCAGGCAGGCAGGCAGGCAGGCAGGCAGGCAGGCAGGCAGGCAGGCAGGCAGGCAGGCAGGCAGGCAGGCAGGCAGGCAGGCAGGCAGGCAGGCAGGCAGGCAGGCAGGCAGGCAGGCAGGCAGGCAGGCAGGCAGGCAGGCAGGCAGGCAGGCAGGCAGGCAGGCAGGCAGGCAGGCAGGCAGGCAGGCAGGCAGGCAGGCAGGCAGGCAGGCAGGCAGGCAGGCAGGCAGGCAGGCAGGCAGGCAGGCAGGCAGGCAGGCAGGCAGGCAGGCAGGCAGGCAGGCAGGCAGGCAGGCAGGCAGGCAGGCAGGCAGGCAGGCAGGCAGGCAGGCAGGCAGGCAGGCAGGCAGGCAGGCAGGCAGGCAGGCAGGCAGGCAGGCAGGCAGGCAGGCAGGCAGGCAGGCAGGCAGGCAGGCAGGCAGGCAGGCAGGCAGGCAGGCAGGCAGGCAGGCAGGCAGGCAGGCAGGCAGGCAGGCAGGCAGGCAGGCAGGCAGGCAGGCAGGCAGGCAGACAGCTCTGCTGTAGCATCATTCACCATTCCTGTTAAAACCTCTGGTTCCATCAAGTGATGCTGATGAATGAATGAATGAATGAATGAATGCTTCCACAGCACTATAACTGCAGCTAACCCATTAGCTTTTAGCCGAGCCAGGCCTTTACAACAAGCAGCAACAAGCTATAACATGTCCTCCCCAACAATACAACGTATATATAGATATATGCATATGTCTAAACAACAAAATAATTCAAAAATAAAATAAATAAATACACAGCTATATAATTCTCCTAACACATCACATTTGACATTTGTAAACATTGTGCATTCGATTATTAAAATGGGGGGTGGGATTTTCATAAAACATAATTATGTATAAAGCAATACCATCATAAGACAATCATCCTCAATAAGCAACCATCGCCGTTATTATATTGCCATAACGGTAACTGCTACATCCCTCCTCTGTAGCTATGCAGCTGCATAATTATATGCCCGCAATTCAAACACACATTAAATATGAACATGTCATTACATGTTTAACGTCATATCACGGCCATGTTTTCACCTTAGTGTCCTTATTCTTGCTCTTGGCCTTGTTCATGGTGGCTGGATGGAGGCTTCTCTCATTCAGCGGGACATCCGTCACCAGCTCCCCGGCACTCAGACGCTGTGGCTGGGCTGCTGTCAGCTCGCTGCGTCGCTCTGGTCTGGTGGTCTGGTCTGGTCTGCGGCCAGCCAGCCCCGCCCAGCCCACCGCCCCCGACGGAGGAACCCCATTGGTCGACGGACAGGCCCTTCCATCCTGCCTAGTGACGACGAACCCACAGCCTTCTTCTTTTTTTGCGATTGGACAGAAAGCGTCCAATGAGGACATTATACTTTGACCGGATTCTGCTGTGAGTTACACGCAACCTGGTGACCCGTGGAATCCTGTGACCAGGCAGAGGATTATGCCCTTTTCCTAATCGTTTATGTGATGATTTGGTTATTTTAATTTAGCTGCTTATAGATGTGTTGTTGTGTATATTTGAACATGTCCCAACCCAACAAAACACTCAGACAAGCCTCCACCCTCCAAAACACACCTCTTCAACATCGCTTTCCTATAGCCAACACCTTTTCACTGTTTTCACTAATTTAGTAGTTTTTATTTGTGTTACTACCTCTGCCTACCTCTGTTGCTACCCCCCCCCCCCCCCACCCAATGTAAAGCATCTTTGGGTAGCCTACTCAGAAAAGCACTTTATTATATGTTTGAGATATTGTCGTTTTAAATGCCTTGATTAATTGGAAAAATAGAGGACCCTGGTGTAAAGAAGTGTCAGTGCTTTCCCATTCTAAAATTACAATAATAAGTGTTTTTCCATTCTAAAATTACACTATAATAGCCTACCATTTCAATCAATCAATCAATCCTCTTGATATGTTTCATAATAAATTGCAATTTTCAACTTTCAAGTCTCGGCACCGAGTGCCGCGCTATGAGCTTGTAGATCTGCTATTGTAATTAAGTCTGCTATTTTTTAAAAATATTGAAAATGTGGCGCAAATGTTTTAACATAGCTTATATTGTGACCATTTTTAACTCAAGTCTTTGCTTCTGGGGGGGGGGGGGGGGGGGGTCCCTGGAAGGAACTACATATTTTTAGATGGGGGTCGGCGGCCAATTTCATAATCATTTCTGGGGGTCCTTGACATGAAACAGTTTGAGAACCACTGACATATAGAAACAGGTTTTTCAGAAAACCGATTTAGAAGACCTTTTCCTTCTCGAAACGGCCTCAGGTCTAAATGGGAGGAAAAAGGGCCGGGGTGAGTTGTCCAGTATTCCTCAGGCTTAATGTCGTGTTATCCTTTTATAATCATTGTATGATTGTTGTACCACTGTACTTTTTATTTTATTTCTCAACATGTTAAATCTAGTCTGAATAAATATTTATAACATATGTTGTTGACTATAATAGTCAGATAGACTTAAAAGGGTCTTTTTTTTTATCAACTCTCTTCTAACCTGCCATCGTTTCCCCTTCATCCAACACTTTCACAGAAGTGGAAAATCAGCGCCCCCTGCAGTCCAATTATTGTTCGACAGGTAACCATCTCCGGTGTGACTCCGGACTAATCCACATAGCAGCAGCACCGCACATCTGAGAATTAATGTTGTCACTTGTTCTAAAACTAAACTACTAACTAGTCTACATCAGAGTATTAATGTTTGTCACTTGTTCTAAAACTAAACTAACTAGTCTACAGAGTATTAATGTTGTTGTCAAACTAAACTAGTAACTCGTCTACATCTGAGTATTAATGTTGTTCTAAACTAAACTAGTAGTCTACATTTCAGTATTAATGTTGTCAAACTAAACTACGGTAGTCTACATCTGAGTATTAATGTTGTTCTATACTGAACTACTACTATATAGTAACTATAGTCTACATAAAGCAAAGGTAGCCTACTATGTTTACCCAGGGTAACTGGACTAAGGAAAGGTTTGATTGATTGATTGAAATATTTATTAACAGTTTGTAGAATTTACAGTACATTTTAAGCACAAACTCAATACAAAGACTGTCAACTGTGAGTGGACGACCCAATTAAGCATTACACTTGTTTACAACAGGGTCCACATTGTTCAATTCATCAAACAGGAAAGGTACTATGTTTACCCAGGGTAACTGGACTAAGGAAAGGAAAGGTACTATGTTTACCCAGGGTAACTGCATGGACTAAGGAAAGGAAAGGTACTATGTTTACCCAGGGTAACTGGACTAAGCTCAATAACTTGTTTACAGCCAGGCCCTGCTCATAGAACATTTCATGGTAGGGGTTCAATGCCTTGCTCAAAGGGCACTTCAGCGGTGGTAAAATTAACGTGCCGGTCCGGGGATACGAACTATAGCGACCTTCCGATATCAAGACTGCAAACCGTTCGGCCACCGCTGCCTATAAATGGCTGATACCATAGGCCTATAGTGTGTCGTCATCTCATCCTCACCACCACCTTATTAAGAAAACTTCAAATGTAGTCCATTTAATTTAAATGATGTTTACTCAGTTTAGAATATACTTTTGATTGAATTGATCAAAGTATGTATTAACAGTTTTGGAGAATTAGGCCTAGAGTAGGCTATATTTAAAGCACAACTCGATACAAAAACTGTTAACTGTGAGTGGACGACACCATAAAGCACTACACTTGTTTACAAGAGGGTCCACCTTGTTCAATTAATCAAAATTATTGTGTGTGTAAAGTATCATGCTGATACAGCGGTATAGTTTTGCATTGCCTGATGGGACATGGTTGAAGTTAAACACAAAATGTATGCTATGAAGACAAAACCAGAAAAGACTTGTTTACATTAACCCATTCTGAACGGGAACCCATTTTGGTGTCAGCATCACGTTATGCTTTAGCTATTGAAAAATAGCAGACCTACAAGCTCGTAGCGCGCCACTCGGTGGCGCGCTACGAGCTTGTAGGTCTGCTATTTTTGAAAAATCGAAGAACGACTGACATTTTTAGAATCTGATCTCAGGTCAGAATGGGTTCATCAGACCAGTGTGTGTCCAGTGGAAACCTCGTATGAATCTGATCTCAGGTCAGAATGGGTTCATCAGACCAGTGTGTGTGTCCAGTGGAAACCTCGTATGAATCTGATCTCAGGTCGGAATGAGTTAAGGTCCATTTTCAATTGCCGGTAATCAGAATTAGTAATTTTAAGTGTCTTACCTTCATCTTCATTCATGTGGCCAGTGGTTCTTGAGAGAGATCCAGGGGGTCCCCAGCTAAATGATAGTTTGGAACCAAATGGACCCTTATGGGTGTGTATAACTCTGAATGGACAAATGGAACCAAATGGACCCTTATGGGTCAGTAACTCTGAGAGTGTACAAATGGAACCAAATGGACCCTTATGGGTCTGTAACTCTGAGAGTGCACACAAATGGAACCAAATGGACCCTTATGGGTCTGTAACTCTGAGAGTGTACAAATGGAACCAAATGGACCCTTATGGGTCTGTAACTCTGAGAGTGCACACAAATGGAACCAAATGGACCCTTATGGGTCTGTAACTCTGAATGGACAAATGGAACCAAATGGACCCTTATGGGTCTGTAACTCTGAATGGACAAATGGAACCAAATGGACCCTTATGGGCCTGTAACTCTGAATGGACAAATGGAACCAAATGGACCCTTATGGGTCTGTGACTCTGAGTGTACAAATGGAACCAAATGGACCCTTATGGGTCTGTAACTCTGAATGGACAAATGGAACCAAATGGACCCTTATGGGCCTGTAACTCTGAATGGACAAATGGAACCAAATGGACCCTTATGGGTCTGTAACTCTGAATGGACAAATGGAACCAAATGGACCCTTATGGGTCTGTAACTCTGAATGGACAAATGGAACCAAATGGACCCTTATGGGTCTGTGACTCTGAGTGTACAAATGGAACCAAATGGACCCTTATGGGTCTGTAACTCTGAATGGACAAATGGAACCAAATGGACCCTTATGGGCCTGTAACTCTGAATGGACAAATGGAACCAAATGGACCCTTATGGGTCTGTAACTCTGAATGGACAAATGGAACCAAATGGACCGGTCTCAGTTAACTTGACATTGATTTTACAATATAAATGGGGGGGGGGGGGGTCTTAGAGATAGAAATGCCATTAAATGGGGGCATTAAATGCATGTCAAACTGGGGGTCCTTGCAATTAAACAGGTTGAGAAGCACAGCTAAACCAGTAAAAAAAAAAAAAAAAACTCTTATGGGGGTCCCTTGCATGTATTTTCAAATGGGGGTCCTCGGGGTAATTATGTCAATTTGGGGGTCCTTGACATGAATTGAACAATGTGGACCCTGTTGTAAGTGTAATGCTTAATTGGGTCGTCCACTCACAGTTAACAGTCTTTGTATTGAGTTTGTGCTTGAAATGTTACTGTAATTCTGCAAACTGTTAATAAATATTTCAACCAATCAAAAAACAGTTTGGGAACCACTGGCCATAGGAACCAAATGGACCAGGGGGGGGGGGGGGGGTCCCCACTCCCAGTTATTAATCGGCGTTTGCTGGTTCATAATGTCCTCCCGTTTCTTCAGTTGATACCATACCGCCATCTAGTGGTCAAACGGTGTAACTGTCCCATGTGAAGTCAGTGATATTTGTTTGCAGTTACTTTAAGTAATGCATACAAAAGGGACAGAATAACAATTACACCACCGCTGTGTGCGCGCGCACCGAGAGGCCAATTACACCACCGCTGTGTGCGCGCGCACCGAGAGGCCAATTACACCACCGCTGTGTGCGCGCGCACCGAGAGGCCAATTACACCACCGCTGTGTGCGCGCGCACTGAGAGGCCATTTATGCTGCTAGATGTAAGCACCACATCTATGGCGTCAACAATTTAAAAAACAAAAGCCATAATAAAGTTACTTTAAAATCCATTGGTACTGATCCCAGAGGGTTCTGCATTGATCGAGGCAGCAGTGAACCGCTCCCAGTGAGCGCACGGAAACAGTGGCTTTGAATTATAGTGCCTATAATTGCGATATCTTTGAATTCTCCCGACAAAAGATCACCTTCACACAGAAATGCAGGAGCGCAAACCAGGATGACTGGAAGCGAAGATGGAGGGCTGGTCTGAGGACCACCTAGACTAGGGTCTAGGTCCTGCTACCCATCTGAACTGGACCTTAAGACCTAGGACGGTTCTGTGACACTTTAGCGTTGGATTAACTACATACATCATATGTTGAAAAATAGCCCATATGCAAGCTACTATATATCTATTTTTTGAAAAATCGTCTGCAAGTCTTTGAATATATAGGCCTACATTTTTTCACAAAACTAAAATCTTTGTTTCTGGGGGGGGGGGGCATTAGTTAATTTACAAGAAGTCTACAGTAATTAGAACAACAATGTAGAACTATTGTTATTTTGGTCGTTTGCCAAAAGCATGGAATTGTAGACAAAACGGGAGACAAAATATTCTTCAGTTTTGGGTCTGAGGAGTATAAATTGAGCTTAAATTAAACAGTTTTGGGTCTGAGGAGTATAAGTTGAGCTTAAATTAAACAGTTTTGGGTCTGAGGAGTATAAGTTGAGCTTAAATTAAACAGTTTTGGGTCTGAGGAGTCTAAGTTGAGCTTAAATTAAACAGTTTTGGGTCTGAGGAGTATAAGTTGAGCTTAAATTAAACAGTTTTGGGTCTGAGGAGTATAAGTTGAGCTTAAATTAAACAGTTTTGGGTCTGAGGAGTCTAAGTTGAGCTTAAATTAAACAGTTTTGGGTCTGAGGAGTATAAGTTGAGCTTAAATTAAACAGTTTTGGGTCTGAGGAGTATAAGTTGAGCTTAAATTAAACAGTTTTGGGTCGTAGGAGTCTAAGTTGAGCTTAAATTAAACAGTTTTGGGTCTGAGGAGTATAAATTGAGCTTAAATTAAACAGTTTTGGGTCTGAGGAGTCTAAGTTGAGCTTAAATTAAACAGTTTTGGGTCTGAGGAGTATAAGTTGAGCTTAAATTAAACAGTTTTGGGTCTGAGGAGTATAAGTTGAGCTTAAATTAAACAGTTTTGGGTCGTAGGAGTCTAAGTTGAGCTTAAATTAAACAGTTTTGGGTCTGAGGAGTATAAATTGAGCTTAAGTATACGTTGAGCTTAAATTAAACAGTTTTGGGTCTGAGGAGTATAAGTTGAGCTTAAGTATAAGTTGAGCTTAAATTCCGTTATTCGGTGAGGCTATAGAGCGTGGCAGCCCCGCCCCCTCGAGAGACCCGGATTTTTTTCCGCCCCCATAGACTTTTCAAAAAGTATTTATTTAAAGACGTTTACGCCGCGGACAAAGACAACTCTTTATTTAAAGACGGTTACGCCGCGGACAAAGACAACTCTTTATTTAAAGACGTTTTTACGCCGCGGACAAAGACAACTCTTTATTTAAAGACGGTTAGGCCGCGGACAAAGACAACTCTTTATTTAAAGACGTTTACGCCGCGGACAAAGACAACTCTTTATTTAAAGACGGTTACGCCGCGGACAAAGACAACTCTTTATTTAAAGACGTTTTTACGCCGCGGACAAAGACAACTCTTTATTTAAAGACGGTTACGCCGCGGACAAAGACAACTCTTTATTTAAAGACGTTTACGCCGCAGACAAAGACAACTCTTTATTTAAAGACGTTTTTACGCCGCGGACAAAGACAACTCTTTATTTAAAGACGTTTACACCGCGGACAAAGACAACTCTTTATTTAAAGACGTTTTTACGCCGCGGACAAAGACAACTCTTTATTTAAAGACGTTTACGCCGCGGACAAAGACAACTCTTTATTTAAAGACGGTTACGCCGCGGACAAAGACAACTCTTTATTTAAAGACGTTTACGCCGCGGACAAAGACAACTCTTTATTTAAAGACGTTTTTACGCCGCGGACAAAGACAACTCTTTATTTAAAGACGTTTTTACGCCGCGGACAAAGACAACTCTTTATTTAAAGACGGTTACGCCGCGGACAAAGACAACTCTTTATTTAAAGACGTTTTTACACCGCGGACAAAGACAACTCTTTATTTAAAGACGTTTACACCGCGGACAAAGACAACTCTTTATTTAAAGACGTTTACGCCGCGGACAAAGACAACTCTTGTCGTGACAAATCATGACAATAAACACAATGTTTTGGGCCGAACAAAGAATTAGAAAGAAGAAAAAAAACGGCAGGTTACAACACTTTTTTTTCTTCTTTGTAATCATTTGTTTGTTGGCTTCTTACGACGCTTAAAAGGTCTTTAAACAAACACTTTTTGAAATGTCTATGGGAAAATGCATTGGGAATGATTTCCTGGGCCTGGCGTTGTCATGAAAGGGGGCAGGACTGCGACGCTCTATAGCTTAATGCCATCTGGACTTAAGGCATATTCATAGTCTGGAGTTTCAGTGGTGAGGTGACCACCGCTCCGGTGGTGAGCTGACCACCGCTCCGGTGGTGAGGTGACCACAGCTCCGGTGGTGAGCTGACCACCGCTCCGGTGGTGAGCTGACCACCGCTCCGGTGGTGAGCTGACCACCGCTCCGGTGGTGAGGTGACCACCGCTCCGGTGGTGAGGTGACCACCGCTCCGGTGGTGAGCTGACCACCGCTCCGGTGGTGAGCTGACCACCGCTCCGGTGGTGAGGTGACCACCGGAGCTGAAATAACGTTGAGCGGTGGTGAGTAAAAACAGAGAGAAGGGCTGGAGCGGTGGCGGTGGTTTGCTCTTCACCGCGGCTCAGTGACGTCATGTTGTAGTCCAGACTATGTATGTATGAGCCTTTACAGTAAAATAAAGGACTTTCATTTGAATGAAACTACAAAACGTGTCTGTACAACTGTCACCGTTTATTCGTTTTTTTTTTATTTGAACACAAATTAAGCAACATTATCAAGACAAGCTTTTTTTTTTATTGAATTTGTCTTTTCGATTCGTTCAGCTACACAAAGTACACAGACCAGCGGGCTAGGAAATAACACACAGAAAAGAAATATGAGTTAATGTGTTTAGTTGTTGGTGGAATATGTGATTTGTCTGTGTCTATAAAAAAGGGGGGGAATTCACAATTACATTTCGATTCAATTCAACATCGAATGATGAGGTGGTCAAAGGTCATACAAACCAACGTTCTCCCGGGGATCAATAATCAATGATGAGGTGGTCAAAGGTCATACAAACCAACGTTCTCCCGGGGATCAATCGATCGGTCCGTGCCGAGCGTGAGACTCCTGTCAAATCAGTAACGCCTCGTCTCCACCAAAAACAAGGAAGAAATAAACAGGTGAGTCCGAGGCTCGTCGAACGACGACACACAGTATTTAACGTCGACAGAGAGAAGAAGTCCTTTACCTCTTTAAAGCTTCTTCTAGAAAAAGACAGGATTTTTTTTTTTTTTAGCTTTTTTTTTTATCAACGCAAAAAAACAAAAAAAAGAAGGTTGACGGTTTCAGAGTCCAAGTCTTTCAGCTCCAGCATCTCGGGCGGGCGGGTCGGCTGAACGGACGGACGGACCGACGGACGGTCTGGCGTCCGTTCGTCCACCTATACTGACCATCCTTAACGACACGCTGACATTCGGGGAGTTTCTACTCGAAATCGAAGTCGTAGTCGAAGCCCATGGTCATCATGTCGGACGGGAGCCCCAGGGTCTCGGGGGTGGGGGTGGTGGGCTCCTCGGGGTTCTGCTCGTCCTGGGGGGGCGTGGCGCCGGCGGCGGCGTCCTCTGAGGCCTGCGGCGCGGCGGCGCCCGGGGCGGAGGCGTCCTGGCCGCCGCTGGGCTCCAAGGAGGAGGAGGAGGAACACTCCAGGAGCGAGTCGGGCTCGGCCGCCGCGGCGTTGTCGTCGTCGTCGTCCGAATGCTGCCGCTGCTGCCTGCGCGTCTGGTACCGGGTCTGGGAGCGGGTGCCGGAGCGCGTCTGTCGGCCCCGGCCGCGGCCCCGCCCGGCCGAGGGGGTCTTCTTGGCCTGCGGGGAGGTTTTGGACTTGCCTTTAGGGGCGGGCTTGGGTTCAGGCTGGGCCTCGGCCTCGGGTTCGGGTTCAGCCATGTGCTGAAGGAGGTCCAGCGTGGGTTGCAGAACGGACTCTGGGCACGGATGGGGTTCCAGGGCAGGTGGAGGTTGGGCCTGGGTCTGCTGGGGTTGGGCCTGGGCCTCGAGGAGCAGCCGTGTCTGGGGTAACGGGTCCTGGGTGTCGTTGGGACCCGGCTGGGCGTCGGGAAGCGTTTCTTTCCGAGGTGGTGGTGGCGGCGGCGGCGCCTGGGTTCGGGGTGGTGCTTCTACCTCGGGAAGGGGCTGGGTCTTAACCTCGGGAAGGGGCTCGGTCTCGTTCTGGGTCTCGTTCTGGGTTGGCTGGCTCTGGATCTCGGGCAGGGGTTGCTGGGTCTGGGGTGGCGTTTGGACCTCGGGAAGGGGCTGGGTCTGGCTCAGGGGAGGTGGCTCATGGGTCTCGGGTATGGCTTTTTGCGACGCAGCGACTTGGGACGACAACGAAACCTCAGCGGCTGCGGCGGGGCTGCCGTCGGGTTCCTTCAGGGACGACGGCGTCACAGCTGCAGGTTGGGGCTGTGGAGCTGCAGCAGGTTGGGGCTGTGGAGCTGCAGCAGGTTGGGGCTGTGTAGCTGAAGGAGGTTGGGGCTGTGGAGCTGCAGCAGGTTGGAGCTGTGTAGCTGAAGGAGGTTGGAGCTGTGTAGCTGAAGGAGGTTGGGGCTGTGGAGCTGCAGCAGGTTGGGGCTGTGGAGCTGCAGCAGGTTGGAGCTGTGTAGCTGAAGGAGGTTGGGGCTGTGGAGCTGAAGGAGGTTGGGGCTGTGGAGCTGAAGGAGGTTGGGGCTGTGTAGCTGAAGGAGGTTGGGGCTGTGGAGCTGAAGGAGGTTGGGGCTGTGGAGCTGAAGGAGGTTGGGGCTGTGTAGCTGAAGGAGGTTGGGGCTGTGTAGCTGAAGGAGGTTGGGGCTGTGTAGCTGAAGGAGGTTGGGGCTGTGGAGCTGAAGGAGGTTGGGGCTGTGGAGCTGAAGGAGGTTGGGGCTGTGGAGCCGGGGGGGGTTTGGACTGAGCTGCCGGGGGGGGTTTGGACTGGGCCGCCGCGGGCGCGGTGGACTGAAGCCTCTTGGCGGCGGGGGGTGGGGTGGCGGGGGGGGGCATGCACAGCGCCGAGGGCCCGATGCTGCTGTAGAACAGGTCGAACAGGTCCTTGGCGGCGGCCGCGGCCAGGTTGGACTTCAGCTTCTCCGACTTCTGGGCGCCGTCGCCGCTGTTCATGAAGGGCGGCGGCTTGACGTAGACGGCCCGCGTCTGCTCGCTGCGCGGAACGCCCGGCACGAACACGTCGGGCTCCATCATCATCATGGACGTCGCCATCATGGCGTTGGCGGGAGGAGGAGGAGGAGGGGCTAGCATGGACTCCGGAGCCGCGGCGGCTACGGTTTCCCTAGCCGAGGGAGGAGGAGGAACAGCGGCCGCGGCGGCGGCGGCCGCCATCACCATGTTGGCCGTGGCGTAGCTCATGGCTCGGGCCTTCAGGTCCTCCGTGGCGGCCGACGCGGCCTCCGTGGGTCTCGCCATCGGTCCGATGGTCACGGCGTTTCCCGCGGGGGCGGGGGGGGGCGTGGCCTTCGCCCCGCCGGTCCCTCTGGCCGTCGCGGTCGTCGAGGTACTTTCCGCGGCGGCCGACGCCTTCGCCACAGCTCCCGTCGTCGGTACACTTCCGGACGCCGGTACCGTCGTTACGGAGGACACACACGACGACGACGACGCGCTTTTGGTCGTCTCCGTAGCGGCGGGAGGCGGAGGGGGAAGGCTCGGAGGAGGAGGAGGAAGGTTGAGGGGGGGAGGAGGAGGAGGAGGAAGGTTGGAGGGAGGGGGGAAATGGGGAGGAAGCTGCGGCCCGATGGGCGCGGCGTGCGCGTACGCGTGGTTGCTGCTGCTGCCGTCGCCGACACCGCCGTTGTCGGGCGTCGTCGTCGCCGCGGCGAACTGCCCGGGGCGGGGCGACACGTAGCTGAGGAAGGACGGCAGCGGAGCGGGCTTGGTGAACACGCCCCCGCCCCCACCCCTCCTCATCATGGTCATGTTGGGGTGGCGCGGGCCGGGCAGGTTGGGCCGGATGCGCCCGCTCCAGGGCGGGGGCGGCGCCGCGGCCCCACCCCCCACCCCCCCGGGGGGGCGCGTGGCCGCCAGCTTGTGGGCGATCTCCTGCGCCACCGCCACCGACTTGGCGAACGAGTCCTCGGCCAGCACCGTCTCGCGCTCCCGGACCGCCGCCTCGTCCTCCTTCAGGAACTGCGCGGCGATCTGCTCCGCCTCCTTGGCCAGGACGTTCTCCTTCTTCTTCCACACGAACTTCCCGAACGGAGCGGTGGTGGTCGTGGCCGCGGCTGCTGGGGGCGTGGGCGCAGACGCAGGGGGCGCCACGGGGGTGGTGGTGGGCGCCGCCGTCTTAGCCGTCTCGGCGCTCTGCTTGCGCAGCTTGGCCCTCATGGCCGGGCTGGGGCCGCACAGGACCTTGGGCGGTTCGTACGGCTTCGGAGGAGGAGGGGGGGCGGCCTCCTTTTTGGGCTCCTCTTTGTCCTTGGAGGAGGAGGAGGAGGAGGAGGGGGGGGGCTCGGGCTTCTTCAGCGCCTTGGAGGAGGAGGAGGAGGAGTCCTTGTCGCTCTTGCTGCTCCTCCGCGGGGGGGCGTCGTCCCGGTCGCGGCTGTCGCGGTCGTCGTCGCGGTCGTACTTGGACGAGGAGGAGCGCGAGGACGACGACGGGCCGAAGATGTGCCGGCCGTAGCGGGAGCCGTCGTCCGCGCTGCGGGAGTAGTAGCGCGACGAGGACGAGCGCGACTTGTACTCGTCGTGGCGCCCGCCGTCGTCGTCGTCCCTCTTGGCGGAGGCGCCGCCGCCGCCGTAGCGGAGGAGGAAGGCCGAGCGTTCCTCCTCCTCCTCCTCCTCGCCCGGCACCCAGATGTGCTTCTTCTCCGCCGGCCCCACGCCGTCCCCACGCCGGCCCGCCGCCGGCTTGAACTTCTCCGGGTCGTCCGACGAGAGGAGGTCCTTCTTGTTGTCGGCGGGCTTCTTTTCCTCCTCCTTGTTGTTGGCGGGTTGTTGTTGTTGTTGTTTGGCGTCGTCTTTCTTGCCTTTCCCCGCGGCCGCCTTGGGCTTGCCGTCCTCCTCCTTGTCCTTCTTGTTGTCGTCCTCCTTGTCCTTCTTCTTGTCCTTGCGGTCCTTCCTGTGCTTGGAGGACGTCTTGTCGTCCTTGCCGTGCGTCTCCTCGTCGTGTTTGCGTCTCTTGGTCTCCAGCGTGAGGCCGGCCTGGCGGTCCAGGTTCCGCCGCTGCTCGTACAGCGGGTTCTCGTACATCTGTTTCTGTGGGAGGACGCACACACACACACGCACGCACAGAGACACTCACGCACACACACACACACGCACAGAGACACTCGCGCACACACAAATAGACGCGCACGCACGTCGCGCACAGATACACACACAGAGATACGCACGGACAAACATGGACGGACACACACACGGACAGAGACACACAGAGACACACACACACAGAGACACACACATAGAGACACACACACACACACACACACACACACACACACACACACACTTGGATTATTTTTGCCTCACTTTTGTGCTCATCAATCAAAGACAATACGTGTGAGTGCTTCATTGGTATCTTGTAGAAAAAGGCATTTGAACAGAATCATGACGTGCTGCTCCTAACACCTCTCCCTAGTAGGACTGCGTTACCTGTGTGGCCATCAGACTCCTCAGATGCAAACTAAACCCTCCATTCGACCGACCACCGGTCGCACCCACCTTGTAGTTCTCGTTGTGGCCGTGCGTGGTCACGTGCTCCTCGGCACAGATGGCGTCTCCGAAGAAGGCGTGGCAGAGCGTGCAGAAGAAGCCTCGCACGGGCAGCAGGAACTCCGAGCCTGAGAGAGAGGGGGAGGGAGAGAGAGAGGCGAAAAGTTACCCTGAACGAGCGTCCCAACAAGGCTCAGCTGCACTCATTCATGTTTACCTGGCTACCGCCAGCCAGCCAGCCAACCGCGGGACACGGCCACAGCAACACACCTGCCATGAGATGACGACAGCCGGGTTAGTGAGGGGTCAGTCAACGTTCCATCTCATGACAATACAGAGATATGTTGTTTTTGTTCCTTTCCTTTTAAAAAACGGAAATATGGATATGAAAGCACAATGCATCGTGATATCCACGTCGTGGTGGGACTCCATGAGAACATTTATTTTTTTGTTTTTGTTTTTTTTTTTGGGGTGGGGGGGGGTGGGGGGGGGGTGTGAAGGGACAGCGGAGCTCTCCCAACGCGAGTCCGTGGTGCAAGCATCGGGGGGGCGTTTCGGAGCTTCGTTCAGAGTCAAGAGGTTCTCCTTTTAAAAGGAGAACCAGACACAGAACCAGACAGCCAGACAGAAGCACCTGAAGGGAACCTGGAGGAAGGGGATTTACTACAGCTCAATCATTTTCATTAAGAAGAAATGTAATTCATACAAATAAAAAATAAAACACTTTTTTTTTTTTTTTTTTTACAAAAAGGATTGTGTTGAAATCCTTCCTGGTGGGTGATTGTTTTTTTTTTCTTTTTTTTTGTAACGGAGGAGGAAGTCTTAAGTACCTTTGGCCGGCTTGGTCATCTTCTCCTGGCCCGAGTAGGTCTTATTGCTGCTGGTCTTGTTGGGGTTGGAGGCCCAGGGTCTGTTGTAAGGGTCCAGGGTCTGTGTGTGTGTGTGTGTGGGGAATCATAGGTTAGGTCAGGTACGCAAAAAAAAACTTTCAAAACAAAGTGTTCGATCATGAAAATGGCTTCAAAAGCTGTCGTTTTTTTTTTTTTCTTTCTTTTCTTTTTTTTTTTACATTACCAGGTACAAGTTTACAGCATGGTGTTCTTATATTGCCGTAGAGATTATATTCTCAATGCTGTATGATATTCTCGATACTGTAAAGTTTATCCTGAATATTTAGAAATACTAAACATTACATGAGTTACATTCCACTACGATGTCCATTATTAATTAACATCGCAAAGTGGCTTGACAAAAAGTCGATGTTAGTGATATTTGCTAATAAGACAGTCGCTATATTACCAAATATAAGAGTTATATCAGAAATATATCCAACAACAGTCGATCTATCACTTACAAAGGAAGAGCAGAATATATGGAAGGTGGTCCTTTGAGACATAATATTATATTTCACATTCTTCATAAGCCTTGGTAATGTTAACCCAACACCACCACATAACACTGCATCTCAGAACGCGCTCCCAGCCCTTTACCAAATGTTAAACACAATGTACGAATGAACGAACGAACCATCGCAAAGGGGCTTTTTGAGTACTTAAGAAACAAAAATTGCAATTCATTATGAATTCATTTATAATAATAATAATAATAATAATAATAATAATGATATCTCAGGGTTGTTCGTTGCCCCGTGCAGGTCACAAACCTTCCGGTGAGATTTGCAGTGCAAGTGAGTGAAAAAATCGAACATGGACCCCGAGGTGACGTTGCAGCTGTGGCACCAGTGATTCCCCGCATCGTAATATTCAAACAGGTCGGCGGTGGGCGGGGCCTTGGCGCCGACGGACAGCTCTCCTTTGTCCAAAGTCGACTGGTTTTTCGAGGACGCAGCGCCGCTCTGCTAAGAAACACACGTTTATCGGGAGTTAGTTTGGACAGGAACACACACACACACACACACACAGAGAAAGACGCACGCACACACACACACGCACGCACACAGTCACGCACGCACGAGTGCAGAAAACATCTGAAGAATTGATTTGTTTAAACTCTCAGCCCCTGGAAATAAAAAATATCTTACCTTCGTCTGAGTCGATCTGGGTCCCACAAGACAGGATGAAGTTACTCAAACCGATATTTACGGAAATCCAACCGTCTTATTCTTTAAATTATTAATGAGGCTCTCATGACGACAGATTTAAATTGACTGGGTCCAGCGCTGAGGACCGATTCATAAAACAATCCCATGTTGACAGCCTCGTAAATCGCGTTAACATTAAAATTGACTTTCGACCATTTCAATCAGTCTCTGTTGCAAATGCATCAAAAGGTTCATAATATCCCAATTGATCGTTTCATTTTAAATCTCGTCATGCTGATTTTGACTTTCTTGCACTAGCCTATATATAAAAATTTAAATGAATGGGGTAAGACAACCCTGACAACTTTAACTTTTAAGCATTACATTGGAGGACAACTCAATAAAAAAACGACGGGGATTATCTGTGAACAACAAGTTTATGAGACTCGGCCCTCTGTTCCTGTCCCTCAGAACATCCCCTTAATAAGAATAATGACAATAGGTTGTGATGTTGATGAATGCCGTTTCGGTCACACTTAAATAAACGTTTCATACAGTCTGGAGCAACGGAAGCTCTGATCATGAGTAAAATATAAATGCTTCCTTCGTACAGTCTGGAGCAACGGAAGCTCTGATCATGAGTAGAATATAAATGCTTCCTTCGTACAGTCTGGAGCAACGGAAGCTCTGATCACGAGTAAAATATAAATGCTTCCTTCGTACAGTCTGGAGCAACGGAAGCTCTTATCACGAGTAGAATATAAATGCTTCCTTCGTACAGTCTGGAGCAACGGAAGCTCTGATCATGAGTCAAATATAAATGCTTCCGTCGTACAGTCTGGAGCAACGGAAGCTCTGATCATGAGTCAAATATAAATGCTTCCGTCGTACAGTCTGGAGCAACGGAAGCTCTGATCATGAGTAAAATATAAATGCTGCCGTCGTACAGTCTGGAGCAACGGAAGCTCTGATCATGAGTAAAATATAAATGCTGCCGTCGTACAGTCTGGAGCAACGGAAGCTCTGATCATGAGTAGAATATAAATGCTTCCTTCGTACAGTCTGGAGCAACGGAAGCTCTGATCACGAGTAAAATATAAATGCTTCCTTCGTACAGTCTGGAGCAACGGAAGCTCTGATCACGAGTAGAATATAAATGCTTCCTTCGTACAGTCTGGAGCAACGGAAGCTCTGATCATGAGTCAAATATAAATGCTTCCGTCGTACAGTCTGGAGCAACGGAAGCTCTGATCATGAGTCAAATATAAATGCTTCCGTCGTACAGTCTGGAGCAACGGAAGCTCTGATCATGAGTAAAATATAAATGCTGCCGTCGTACAGTCTGGAGCAACGGAAGCTCTGATCATGAGTAAAATATAAATGCTGCCGTCGTACAGTCTGGAGCAACGGAAGCTCTGATCATGAGTAAAATATAAATGCTTCCTTCGTACAGTCTGGAGCAACGGAAGCTCTGATCATGAGTAAAATATAAATGCTTCCTTCGTACAGTCTGGAGCAACGGAAGCTCTGATCACGAGTAAAATATAAATGCTTCCTTCGTACAGTCTGGAGCAACGGAAGCTCTGATCATGAGTCAAATATAAATGCTTCCGTCGTACAGTCTGGAGCAACGGAAGCTCTGATCATGAGTAAAATATAAATGCTTCCGTCATACAGTCTGGAGCAACGGAAGCTCTGATCATGAGTAAAATATAAATGCTTCCGTCGTACAGTCTGGAGCAACGGAAGCTCTGATCATGAGTCAAATATAAATGCTTCCGTCATACAGTCTGGAGCAACGGAAGCTCTGATCATTAGTAAAATATAAACGCTTCCGTCGTACAGTCTGGAGCAACGGAAGCTCTTATCACGAGTAGAATATAAATGCTTCCTTCGTACAGTCTGGAGCAACGGAAGCTCTGATCATGAGTCAAATATAAATGCTTCCGTCGTACAGTCTGGAGCAACGGAAGCTCTGATCATGAGTCAAATATAAATGCTTCCGTCGTACAGTCTGGAGCAACGGAAGCTCTGATCATGAGTAAAATATAAATGCTGCCGTCGTACAGTCTGGAGCAACGGAAGCTCTGATCATGAGTAAAATATAAATGCTGCCGTCGTACAGTCTGGAGCAACGGAAGCTCTGATCATGAGTAAAATATAAATGCTTCCTTCGTACAGTCTGGAGCAACGGAAGCTCTGATCATGAGTAAAATATAAATGCTTCCTTCGTACAGTCTGGAGCAACGGAAGCTCTGATCACGAGTAGAATATAAATGCTTCCTTCGTACAGTCTGGAGCAACGGAAGCTCTGATCATGAGTAGAATATAAATTCTTCCTTCGTACAGTCTGGAGCAACGGAAGCTCTGATCATGAGTCAAATATAAATGCTTCCGTCGTACAGTCTGGAGCAACGGAAGCTCTGATCATGAGTAAAATATAAATGCTTCCGTCATACAGTCTGGAGCAACGGAAGCTCTGATCATGAGTAAAATATAAATGCTTCCGTCATACAGTCTGGAGCAACGGAAGCTCTGATCATGAGTCAAATATAAATGCTTCCGTCATACAGTCTGGAGCAACGGAAGCTCTGATCATTATTAAAATATAAACGCTTCCGTCGTACAGTCTGGAGCAACGGAAGCTCTGATCATGAGTAAAATATAAATGCTTCCGTCTAGGCATATATACTATAGCTTGTTGCTTGGTAGAAAAGGAAAACAAATGTAAAGATATTTTAAAAGATATTTCCGTGAACGGAAATAGCAGCATCCCTACTCGGATTTCGGGAGGCCTAGTTCCAGACTCTATATAACATTCAGGAGGTGTAGTTCCAGACTCTATATAACCATTGCATGGGCGCAAAATCGTCAATAATTTCCATGTCTTGAGAATAATTTGTCGTTGACGTATCTGCCCTGTGAAATGTGTGATTACGAAGCCTAAAAAGGAACCGGAAGAAATACAAATTGTAACATTTTATCGTCATATTTGGGTGACAACTAAAAACTAATGGTCAACTTAACCCATTCTGACCGGGCACCCATTTTGGTGTTGGCATCATGTTATGCTTTAGCTATTGAAAAATAGCAGATCTACAAGCTCATATCGCGCCACCGAGTGGCGCGATACGAGCTTGTAGGTCTGCTATTTTTGAAAAAAATCGAAGAACGACTGACATTTTTTAGAACACTAACACTACTGCTTTAGATTGTGGGGGGCCTAAATAATATAGAAGCGTTTTTATCAAGAATCGATCAATGTCACCGCATGGTCCACACACTACAAATTAAGAAAAAAAATAAACTTTTTTTTTTTTTTTAGCACATTGCCAAAAGGGCAAGACACCCCCTAGTGTCTATTTGTGCACGCCACTGATAATCTATACCAGGGCTGGGCAACTTTGACGATGGCGAATGCGCCAATATATCTCCACACTCACTCCAGAGGGGCCACAGTGCATTACTGTCGTAGCAAAAAATAGCCGATCTACAAGAACTACTAAGATCTACTTGTAGATCGGCTATTTTTGCTATATTCGAATTGAAAACCTGAATAATGTTTTGCTATTTTTGAATTGGAATCCTGAAAAGTAACCTTTTTATTGAAATGCATTTAGTTATAGTTCTGTTAACTTTATTAACTGTAGTGTTAACATAACTACACTGGACACAAAAAGACAATAACATTTGAATACTAGTCATTTAATACTAGTCATGAAGAAATTAAAGTGGGTTTGGAATTGTAAAAGCTGAAATCAATCAGTATTCTGATATTAACATGGGGGCCACATTAAGTGAATGTGGGGGCCGCATATTATACACAATAATCTATATTGTGTATAATATATCCACCCATCTAGCTACATACTCACCTGTCCTCGAAAACTAAACTACAGTAATTAGAACAACAATGCATGTATTTTTTGGCCCAACTTCACCTAGACTGTATTACCTTAATAAACATGGTCATGAATACCTTCTGCTTCCAGTCACTAGTTTAAAGTCTCATTTCTAATGTCATAATATTCTTTTTGGAAAATTATGGTCCCATGGGGGGGGGGGGGGGGGGGGGGGGGTGGGAGTCCCGCCTCGTTGTCTGGGCCAGCCAATGGCCAGATGGGCCCAAACGGATCTAGAAATATGGCGACTTACAGTGCAAGGAATTACAGGCTTCATTTTACGTCCATGTTAGATCTGGGGATCGCTTTGTCCATATTTTGTACAGTCTATGGATGGAACCCAGAACCCATATAGGAAGGAACCAATTCAGAGAAATTAACTGGCTCCCAGTAGAACCCAGTAGAGCCCATATAGGAAGGAACCAGTTCAGAGAGCTGAACTGGCTCCCAGTAGAACCCAAGGTTACAATGGCTAGACTAAACATGATCCATACAATTAAAGGACAACTTTAGTTTTTTTTTCAACCAAGGTTCATGTTTTAGGTTGTTATTAGAGAAAGTAAAAGGTGAGTGTTATTTGTTTTTCATTTGCTGAGGAAGGTCGCAAGACCAAAACGTTGCTCAATCAAATTAAATTGCCCTGAACTGGCAATTGGCAGTGAGCGTAGCCTGGCAGCCTGGAAACCAGCGTTAAAATGACCTCCAATCTGAGGACATTTAAACAGAAAACTAAACAATGGCTACTGGAAAAGGTTCCCCTATAGAGCGTCGCAATCCCGCCCCCTCGAGAGACCCGGAAAAGAAATCGCCGTTCATTTTCCTCATTGGCATTTCTTAAAGTATTTATTTAAAGACGGTTACGCCGCGGACAAAGCCAACTCGGATCGTGACAAATCATGACAATGAACACAATATTTTGGGGGCGATCAAATCATTAGAAAGAAGAAAATAAAGGCAGGAGACAACACTATTTGTTTAGTTTTTCTTCTCATAAATTATTTGATCGGCCCCAAAACATTGTGTTCATTGTCATGATTCGTCACGATCCGAGTTGGCTTTGTCCGCGGCGTAAACGTCTTTAAATAAATACTTTAAGAAAAGCCTATGGGAGAAATGCATTGGGATTCATTTCCTGGGCCACTCGTCGTTCTGAAAGGGGGAGGGACTGCGACGCTCTATAGAGGGTCATATCAGAGGGAAGGATAGGGACGTACTTGTTGTGTTGTGTATGTAATGTTTATGTACCGTTATGTATTTGTGATGTATTCTTAAGTATGGTTTCCGTTCAGTGTGAGAGAGGACCTCAGTGGAAATAAAGTCTTTGAGCTTTACTGTGAAATCCCGCCGATTATAATGATGTATTATTATTGCTTTTCTAAATAAATAAATAAATCTAATAAAAAATATCCAGAAGACATTTTTTAAATGTCGATATCAGGCCTAATATGGGTTTAAGTCTACAGGACTAAAAACCACTGGTTTAGTTACACTGGTCTGTACGATAGACTGACCTGGTTTAGACTAGTCTCCATAAACCACTGGTTTAGACTAGTCTCCATAAACCACTGGTTTAGACTAGTCTCCATAAACCACTGGTTTAGACTAGTCTCCATAAACCACTGGTTTAGTTACACTGGTCTGTACGATAGACTGACCTGGTTTAGACTAGTCTCCATAAACCACTGGTTTAGTTACACTGGTCTGTACGATAGACTGACCTGGTTTAGACTAGTCTCCATAAACCACTGGTTTAGTTACACTGGTCTGTACGATAGACTGACCTGGTTTAGACTAGTCTCCATAAACCACTGGTTTAGACTAGTCTCCATAAACCACTGGTTTAGACTAGTCTCCATAAACCACTGGTTTAGACTAGTCTCCATAAACCACTGGTTTAGTTACACTGGTCTGTACGATAGACTGACCTGGTTTAGACTAAACCCACTGGTGCCTGCAGGTGGCGCTACACTCATCTAAATGGTGGTGGATGCGTTTTACTACCTTGGCCGCTCCGTCGGTCGCCGATCGCTGCTCGGCAGGACTGGCGCCTCGCTCGCGTTTGCTCTTCTTCTGCGGTGGCGGCGACGACGAGTCCTCCGGCTCCTCCCCCCCCTCCCCCTCCTCCTCCTTCTTGACGCCGGCGCCCCCGGGCGGGCGGGCGGGGCGGCGCGGCCGGTCGGACGGCGTCAGGCCCAAGATGGACGCCACCTTGTCCACCTCGGAGCGCTTCCTCTCCGCCGACTCGTGCTCCTTGCGGAGCTCAGAGATCTGGCTCATTACCTCCTCCTGGAGGACGGGAGGGGGAACGCAGTGGCATTCATGGGAAGCGTTTATTGTGCATTTATGTGCATTTATATTTATTGTGCATTTATATTTATGTGCATTTATGTGCATTTATATTTATGTGCATTTATATTTATGTGCATTTATGTGCATTTATATTTATGTGCATTTATATTTATGTGCATTTATATTTATGTGCATTTATATTTATGTGCATTTATATTTATGTGCATTTATATTTATGTGCATTTATATTTATGTGCATTTATATTTATGTGCATTTATATTTATGTGCATTTATATTTATGTGCATTTATATTTATGTGCATTTATGTGCATTTATATTTATGTGCATTTATATTTATGTGCATTTATATTTATGTGCATTTATATTTATGTGCATTTATATTTATGTGCATTTATATTTATGTGCATTTATATTTATGTGCATTTATATTTATGTGCATTTATATTTATGTGCATTTATGTGCATTTATATTTATGTGCATTTATATTTATGTGCATTTATATTTATGTGCATTTATATTTATGTGCATTTATATTTATGTGCATTTATATTTATGTGCATTTATATTTATGTGCATTTATGTGCATTTATATTTATGTGCAATTATATTTATGTGCATTTATATTTATGTGCAATTATATTTATGTGCATTTATATTTATGTGCATTTATGTGCATTTATATTTATGTGCAATTATATTTATGTGCATTTATATTTATGTGCATTTATGTGCATTTATATTTATGTGCATTTATATTTATGTGCATTTATGTGCATTTATATTTATGTGCATTTATGTGCATTTATATTTATGTGCATTTATGTGCATTTATATTTATGTGCATTTATATTTATGTGCATTTATGTGCATTTATATTTATGTGCATTTATGTGCATTTATGTAAAGTGCTTTTGATTCAAAGCGCTTTACATAGATTGATGTGCATTACATTCATCCATATCCTTTCATCCTTTCAGAGTTTTGTAACTCAAATCTTTGCTTCTATAGGGGGGGTCCTTCTATTTTTAGATGGGGGTCCCTGGAACAACATATTTTTAGATGGGGGTCCCTGGAACAACATATTTTCAGATGGGGGTCCCTGGAACAACATATTTTCAGAGGGGGGTCCCTGGAACAACATATTTTCAGAGGGGGGTCCCTGGAACAACATATTTTCAGATGGGGGTCCCTGGAACAACATATTCTAGAGGGGGGTCCCTGGAATAACATATTTTTAGATGGGGGGTCCCTGGAACAACATATTTTTAGATGGGGGGTCCCTGGAATAACATATTTTTAGATGGGAGTCCCTGGAATAACATATTTTTAGATGGGGGTCCCTGGAATAACATATTTTTAGATGGGAGTCCCTGGAATAACATATTTTTAGATGGGGGGTCCCTGGAATAACATATTTTTAGATGGGAGTCCCTGGAATAACATATTTTTAGATGGGGGTCCCTGGAATAACATATTTTTAGATGGGGGGTCCCTGGAACAACATATTTTTAGATGGGGGGTCCCTGGAACAAGCCAATTACTACATATAATTCTGGGGGTCCTTGGCGTGAAAAAGGTTGAGAACCACTGAACACCTGAAACAAACCGACTTTTCAGAAAACTGGGTTAACTGTGTTTGTGTGGTGTATGGTAAAGGTCAAAGGTCAAACTGGGTTAACTGTGTTTGCGTGGTGTATGGTAAAGGTCAAAGGTCACATACCTGCAGACGGCTGATCTCTGACAGCAGAGGGTCTTTATGACCGTCTTTCTCTCTCCGCTTCTTCCTGAGGAGCTCACCTAGCGCACGCACACACACACACACACACACACACACACACACACACACACAGTCAAACACACACACACACAAACGCACACACAGTCACACGCACACACACACACACAGTCAAACACACACACACACACACACTTTTATCTCTGAATCTAAATCACAGATTCTTATCAAAACGGTCAAGACGGTCGCGTCGCTAGTCGCGGTCAAACAAACCATGCCTCAGGTGGTACGCACACACACACACACACGCACGCACACACACACACACACACACACACACACACACACACACACACACACACACACACACACACACACACACACACACACACACACACACACACACACACACACACACACACACACACACACACACACACACACACACACGCGCGCGCGCGCACGCACGCACGCGCACGCACGCGATAGAATTGGTCAACCGTTTGCTAACGTCCGGTCAAGAGCCCTGGGTATTTTTGAGGGGCGCCAAGCCCCTCAAAAATACAGGTTTAATGTTTGTCTTTAGTTCAAAGATGGTTTAGTAAACGCCATTGACAATGGAGGGAAAATGTACGTCATATCGTCGTCTTTATTGTTAATGGCGTTTAATTAAGCAACATTACACGAGAGGGTGTGGTTTAACGTGATTATTGCCACGACAGGGATGCGGTCAGGAACGAGACGGAGTCGAGTTCCGCAAAGCATCACTGAAGTGACAATAATCACGTTAAACCAACACCCTCGAGTGTAATATTGCAATTCTACCACAGTTACCCTTAAAACTAAGAAAATCGCTGAAAGATTTTTTTTTTTTTAATGACAGATGTAGTCACTACGACCACAAATGTCCCAATAAACTAGCTAGCCTAGCCACCGAGTTTGCTAGCGCTCTGGGAAAACAGAGCGGCTGAATTGTTTGTTTTGATTATAGGTGGTGAACAGTAGTGGTTTGATCAACGGTTAGAAACCTGTGTGGAGTTTGCATGTTCTCCCCGTGTCCCCTAGGGTAGGTACCCTCACAAAAAACATGCAGTAATCCTGGTCTCTAAACTGCCTCCCCCTGGCCAGCCGGGACGCCTGATGGAGGGGAAAGGAACTGGTTGGAATAACGTGTTCCTTCCATGCGCTACGTCCAACCAGGGAAACTCCCCCCTGTCAGGTGTAAAGGAGCAACTTGGACACTCAAGCATGAAGGAAGCATGAGTTAAGTCCGTTGCTCTCCCCAGGTTGGTGGAGGGTGTGTAGAGCCCAGGATCACATTAGATGATTGACACAGGGGTGAAAATGGGTTACAAAATCGTGGGATAAAAAATATATATTAAAAAAGAAACCGTTTCAACCAATCAGATTGCTTCCTCTTAACGACCTGTTGTAGAATGTTTGTTTTACATCACCATTACATCACCTGATCGACATGAGTTAGACTTTAATATATCAGCGCGCCTCACTTCACACGGGTGTGATCTTTTGTTTTAGAGCCATTTGGTTCTATGCTCTCGACAGTTACAGATCTAATTCCAACTGTGGAACCTCCTCAAGGACCCCTGGTGGTCCCCGTACGGGCCCCTGGTGGTCCCCGTACGGGCCCCTGGTCTAGAACAACAGAGGCCCTTGAGCAAGGCAGTGGTTGCTGGTCACCTTGCTGCTTCCTCAGTCTCTCCAGTTCCTTCATCAGATATTCTTTCTTCTTCATACGGATGTCTCTCTCTGTCCGAAGCTTCTCCCTCTCTTCTAGAACCTACCACACACACACACACACACACACACACACACACACACACACACACACACACACACACGATCACATAATCATATTAATCAATAATGTTAAGCTGTGTTAGTTAAAAGATGACCAGGCATGTGGCGTTGCGTTGAGTCTTGGTGTGTTTTGAGCAAACCTTTTGTTTTTGACTCTGGTTGTTCTGCTCATCAGACACGCTGGAATCTCGACTCGTCCTGCTTTCCCTCTGTAAAGCTGAGAGAAATATGATGTTTACATCTCTGTAAAGATGATATAAATATGATGTTTACATCTCTGTAAAGATGATATAAATATGATGTTTACATCTCTGTAAAGCTGAGAGAAATATGATGTTTACATCTCTGTAAAGATGATATAAATACAGTATATACACATGTTTACATCTCTGTAAAGATGATATAAATACAGTATATACACATGTTTATATCTCTGTAAAGATGATATAAATACAGTATATACACATGTTTACATCTCTGTAAAGCTGAGAGAAATATGATGTTTACATCTCTGTAAAGATGATATAAATACAGTATATACACATGTTTATATCTCTGTAAAGATGATATAAATACAGTATATACACATGTTTATATCTCTGTAAAGATGATATAAATACAGTATATACACATGTTTACATCTCTGTAAAGCTGAGAGAAATATGATGTTTACATCTCTGTAAAGATGATATAAATACAGTATATACACATGTTTACATCTCTGTAAAGCTGAGAGAAATATGATGTTTACATCTCTGTAAAGATGATATAAATATGATGTTTATATCTCTGTAAAGCTGATATAAATATGATGTTTACATCTCTGTAAAGCTGAGAGAAATATGATGTTTACATCTCTGTAAAGATGATATAAATATGATGTTTACATCTCTGTAAAGATGATATAAATACAGTATATACACATGTTTACATCTCTGTAAAGCTGAGAGAAATATTATGTTTACATCTCTGTAAAGCTGAGAGAAATATGATGTTTATATCTCTGTAAAGCTGAGAGAAATATTATGTTTACATCTCTGTAAAGCTGATATAAATACAGTATATACACATGTTTACATCTCTGTAAAGATGATATAAATATGATGTTTACATCTCTGTAAAGCTGAGAGAAATATGATGTTTACATCTCTGTAAAGCTGAGAGAAATATTATGTTTACATCTCTGTAAAGATGATATAAATACAGTATATACACATGTTTACATCTCTGTAAAGATGATATAAATACAGTATATAATATACACATGTTTACATCTCTGTAAAGCTGAGAGAAATATTATGTTTACATCTCTGTAAAGCTGAGAGAAATATGATGTTTACATCTCTGTAAAGCTGAGAGAAATATTATGTTTACATCTCTGTAAAGATGATATAAATATGATGTTTACATCTCTGTAAAGCTGAGAGAAATATGATGTTTACATCTCTGTAAAGATGATATAAATATGATGTTTACATCTCTGTAAAGCTGAGAGAAATATGATGTTTACATCTCTGTAAAGATGATATAAATATGATGTTTACATCTCTGTAAAGCTGAGAGAAATATGATGTTTACATCTCTGTAAAGATGATATAAATACAGTATATACACATGTTTACATCTCTGTAAAGATGAGAGAAATATGATGTTTACATCTCTGTAAAGCTGAGAGAAATACAGTATATACACATGTTTACATCTCTGTAAAGCTGAGAGAAATATGATGTTTACATCTCTGTAAAGATGATATAAATACAGTATATACACATGTTTACATCTCTGTAAAGATGAGAGAAATATGATGTTTACATCTCTGTAAAGCTGAGAGAAATATGATGTTTACATCTCTGTAAAGCTGAGAGAAATATGATGTTTACATCTCTGTAAAGATGATATAAATACAGTATATACACATGTTTACATCTCTGTAAAGATGATATAAATACAGTATATAATATACACATGTTTACATCTCTGTAAAGCTGAGAGAAATATTATGTTTACATCTCTGTAAAGCTGAGAGAAATATTATGTTTACATCTCTGTAAAGATGAGAGAAATATGATGTTTACATCTCTGTAAAGATGAGAGAAATATGATGTTTACATCTCTGTAAAGATGATATAAATATGATGTTTACATCTCTGTAAAGATGAGAGAAATATGATGTTTACATCTCTGTAAAGATGAGAGAAATATGATGTTTACATCTCTGTAAAGATGATATAAATATTATGTTTACATCTCTGTAAAGCTGAGAGAAATATTATGTTTACATCTCTGTAAAGCTGAGAGAAATATTATGTTTACATCTCTGTAAAGCTGAGAGAAATATTATGTTTACATCTCTGTAAAGCTGAGAGAAATATTATGTTTACATCTCTGTAAAGCTGAGAGAAATATTATGTTTACATCTCTGTAAAGCTGAGAGAAATATTATGTTTACATCTCTGTAAAGCTGAGAGAAATATGATGTTTACATCTCTGAAAAGCTGAGAGAAATATTATGTTTACATCTCTGTAAAGCTGAGAGAAATATGATGTTTACATCTCTGTAAAGATGATATAAATACAGTATATACACATGTTTACATCTCTGTAAAGATGATATAAATACAGTATATACACATGTTTATATCTCTGTAAAGATGATATAAATACAGTATATAATATACACATGTTTACATCTCTGTAAAGATGATATAAATATTATGTTTATATCTCTGTAAAGCTGAGAGAAACATTACAATGCTTTATATCTCTGTAAAGCAGACCCTGGTCAGACTGGACTAGTTTACTGGTCTAACCCTGGACTAGTTTACTGGTCTAACCCTGGACTGGTTTACTGGTCTAACCCTGGACTAGTTTCCTGGTCCAACCCTGGACTAGTTTACTGGTCTAACCCTGGTCAGACTGGACTAGTTTACTGGTCTAACCCTGGACTAGTTTACTGGTCTAACCCTGGACTAGTTTACTGGTCTAACCCTGGACTAGTTTACTGGTCTAACCCTGGACTAGTTTACTGGTCTAACCCTGGTCAGACTGGACTAGTTTACTGGTCTAACCCTGGACTAGTTTACTGGTCTAACCCTGGACTGGTTTACTGGTCTAACCCTGGACTAGTTTACTGGTCTAACCCTGGACTAGTTTACTGGTCTAACCCTGGTCAGACTGGACTAGTTTACTGGTCTAACCCTGGACTAGTTTACTGGTCTAACCCTGGACTGGTTTACTGGTCTAACCCTGGACTAGTTTCCTGGTCCAACCCTGGACTAGTTTACTGGTCTAACCCTGGTCAGACTGGACTAGTTTACTGGTCTAACCCTGGTCAGACTGGACTACTTTACTGGTCTAACCCTGGTCAGACTGGACTACTTTACTGGTCTAACCCTGGACTAGTTTCCTGGTCCAACCCTGGACTACTTTACTGGTCTAACCCTGGACTAGTTTCCTGGTCCAACCCTGGACTAGTTTACTGGTCTAACCCTGGACTAGTTTACTGGTCTAACCCTGGACTAGTTTACTGGTCTAACCCTGGACTAGTTTACTGGTCTAACCCTGGACTAGTTTACTGGTCTAACCCTGGACTAGTTTACTGGTCTAACCCTGGACTAGTTTACTGGTCTAACCCTGGACTAGTTTACTGGTCTAACCCTGGACTAGTTTACTGGTCTAACCCTGGTCAGACTGGACTACTTTACTGGTCTAACCCTGGTCAGACTGGACTACTTTACTGGTCTAACCCTGGTCAGACTGGACTACTTTACTGGTCTAACCCTGGACTAGTTTGCTGGTCCAACCCTGGACTACTTTACTGGTCTAACCCTGGACTAGTTTCCTGGTCCAACCCTGGACTAGTTTACTGGTCTAACCCTGGACTAGTTTACTGGTCTAACCCTGGACTAGTTTACTGGTCTAACCCTGGACTAGTTTACTGGTCTAACCCTGGACTAGTTTACTGGTCTAACCCTGGACTAGTTTACTGGTCTAACCCTGGACTAGTTTACTGGTCTAACCCTGGACTAGTTTACTGGTCTAACCCTGGTCAGACTGGACTAGTTTACTGGTCTAACCCTGGACTAGTTTACTGGTCTAACCCTGGACTAGTTTACTGGTCTAACCCTGGTCAGACTGGACTAGTTTACTGGTCTAACCCTGGTCAGACTGGACTAGTTTACTGGTCTAACCCTGGTCAGACTGGACTAGTTTCCTGGTCAGACTGGACTGGTTTCCTGGCCTCACCGTGGTCGTTGTGCACGGTCTTCATGTAGGGCTGCTTGTAGGGGTCCAGGGGGGTCTTGTAGGGGTCGGGGGGGCTGCCGTACTCGTCCTGCTGCGTGTGGGGGGGCAGGGGGGGCACCATGCCGGGGGGGGGGTACATGGGCGGCCACTGCTGGGGCATGTAGGGCATGTAGTAGCCCGGCGGGGGGTAGTTGGGGGGCACCATGCCGGGGGGAGGGGTCTGCCCGTACGGGTGGGCGTGCTGGATGGGCTGCTGCTGGGTGGTGGGGGGGGGCGGCGTGGCGCCCACAGCGGGGGGGGCAGGGAGGGGGGGCTGTTTCTCCGCCTTGGCCTCCTTGCCGCTGCGGGTGAGGGAGGAGGAGGAGGAGGGGGGGGAGCGGCCGCGGCGCGTCGTGGTCGCGGCGTTGGCCGCCGCGCGGCCGCGGTTGTCGTCGTCGCTGCTCCAGCTGCGTCCGCGACTGCTGCTGCGGCTGCTGTCTGAGCTACGACTGTCACTGCAGGGATATACGATATGTTACTGTAATACTGCAATACATTACTGTAATACTACAATACATTACTGTAATACTACAATACAATTACTGTGACTGCTGTCTGAGCCGTGACCGTCACTGGAAGTAACAAGAATCACACCCGTGTGAAGTAAGGACCACTAAACCAACCCTCCTCCTCCTCCTCTTAGGAAAGATTCTCACCTAATACTTCGGTAGACTCAGATCCGTATGGGCGGGGAAATGGAATTCTTGCATATTTAATTGGCTGAGGTTTGCCTTCACACTGTCATTCGCAGCAATTGGAAACGCAGCAGGGGGGACCTTTATCAATGTGTTCCATTCATAAACTATAGCCTACAACACAGCCTACAACGCAGTGAAATCTATTGTGATAAAATTACACTCATAACGTGCATGTGTCGTGCCGTCTGGGACCCCCCCCCCTCTCTCTCTCTCTCTCTCTACGCACACAGCCGCCACACACTGTTCTTTTGGGCATGCAGCACAGCGCTGCATGAGCGCACTGATATAACTCCCCAGTCCCACACAGTGACAGCACTCCATGTTTACGGCACGCACAGACAGACAGACAGACAGAATATGATGTAGGCTATAATACACTGCAGTGTTTTTATGTGTTTTCTTAAGCAATTGATTAATGTACACGTCCTCATTTCGATCAGGGCTTCAGTCTCCTTATTCGACCACGTCTATCCACAGTAACGGGACATCTTTGCGCTGCGTAAAATATGCCTTCTCCGTCTCCAACTGTGTTCAGCTCCTCACCCGCCACATTATGTTTGCTTCATTTCCTTTATTTACTGCGGATTGCATTCACACCTGCACCGAATCGTAGTCAAGTGCGATTCGAAGCGAAGCGAAACCCACGTTTTTGGGCGGAGTAAAATGCGGTTATTTGCTGCGCATTAGGATTCGAATGAGCCTTCACACCTGCCAAACGAAGCGCACTTTCTGACAATGCGCAGCAGGATTCGTTTTAATCGCAGCAAAGCTCTCTGGTATGAATGTGACCTTAGTGTAACTAAACCAACCCTCCTCCTCCTTAGTGTAACTAAACCAACGCACCTCCTCCTCCTCCTCTTGCGGTGTCTGCCTCCACTGCCGCTGCCGTCAGAGCTCCCCCCCGACGAGTCCCGCCTCTCGCTCCTCCTGTCGGGCCGGCGGGTGGGGGTCTTGGGCGGGGCCTTGGTACCCTGGAGACGCTCCTTGGTCCTGGGGAGGGGGGGGGAGGGGGTTTACAATTAAATCTTTAGTCCGTTGATTTGATTGAGTGATCAATAAAGGTTCAGTTATAACAACACACTGCTGCTGCTGGCGAGGTGAATACATCCGTCTCTGTGTCTCACCAGCCAACACACACTGAACTGAAACCATCATCTTGCTGCTGATATGTCCCTACCTGGCGGCCATCTTGCTGAGGTCCAGTAAAATAATGTCCCTACCTGGTGGCCATCTTGCTGAGGTCCAGTAAAATAATGTCCCTACCTGGCGGCCATCTTGCTGAGGTCAGCCACCCCCAGGTCCAGTAAAATAATGTCTCTACCTGGCGGCCATCTTGCTGAAGGTCCAGTAAAATAATGTCCCTACCTGGCGGCCATCTTGCTGAGGTCAGCCACGCCCAGGTCCAGGCCGATGGTCTTCAGGAGGTCCTGCAGTTTCTCGTACTCCTCCACCGCCTGGCGCTCGCTCTCCTCCAGGGTCTCCCCCCCACCCCCCGGACCGTAGGACGCTGAGGGGGGGTTGGACACCTTAAAGACCCCCCCCACATTATTATTATCATATCAGGGGGACACTGGGGAGGGGAGGTACTGGGGAGCAACTGGGCAGACACTGGGGGAGGCACTGGACATTTCATACCACACACACCATGATTCACTAGCCCCCTCGAAAAACAAATTAAATAAATAAAAATATTTTTTTCTTTTTTTTTGACAATGTAGCCGCGTCTCAGTAAACTATAGGATCATAGAATGCAGAGAGACAGTGTAGCGTCTCAGTAAACTATAGGATCATAGAATGCAGAGAGACAGTAAACTATAGGATCATAGAATGCAGAGAGACAGTGTAGTGTCTCAGTAAACTATAGGATCATAGAATGCAGAGAGACAGTGTAGTGTCTCAGTAAACTATAGGATCATAGAATGCAGAGAGACAGTGTAGTGTCTCAGTAAACTATAGGATCATAGAATGCAGAGAGACAGTAAACTAAGGGATCATAGAATGCAGAGACAGTAAACTATAGGATCAGAATGAAGAGAGACAGTGTAGTGTCTCAGTAAACTATAGGATCATAGAATGCAGAGAGACAGTGTAGCGTCTCAGTAAACTATAGGATCATAGAATGCAGAGAGACAGTAAACTAAGGGATCATAGAATGCAGAGACAGTAAACTATAGGATCAGAATGCAGAGAGACAGTGTAGTGTCTCAGTAAACTATAGGATCATAGAATGCAGAGAGACAGTAAACTATAGGATCATAGAATGCAGAGACAGTAAACTATAGGATCATAGAATGCAGAGAGACAGTGTAGCGTCTCAGTAAACTATAGGATCATAGAATGCAGAGAGACAGTAAACTAAGGGATCATAGAATGCAGAGACAGTAAACTATAGGATCAGAATGCAGAGAGACAGTGTAGCGTCTCAGTAAACTATAGGATCATAGAATGCAGAGACAGTAAACTATAGGATCATAGAATGCAGAGAGACAGTGTAGTGTCTCAGTAAACTATAGGATCATAGAATGCAGAGAGACAGTAAACTATAGGATCATAGAATGCAGAGAGACAGTGCAGCGTCTCAGTAAACTACAGGATCATAGAATGCAGAGAGACAGTAAACTATAATATCATAGAATGCAGAGAGACAGTAAACTATAGGATCAGAATGCAGAGAGAGAGTGTAGCGTCTCAGTAAACTATAGGATCATAGAATGCAGAGAGACGGTGTAGCGTCTCAGTAAACTATAGGATCATAGAATGCAGAGAGACAGTAAACTATAGGATCATAGAATGCAGAGACAGTAAACTATAGGATCAGAATGCAGAGAGAGAGTGTAGTGTCTCAGTAAACTATAGGATCATAGAATGCAGAGAGACAGTAAACTAAGGGATCATAGAATGCAGAGACAGTAAACTATAGGATCAGAATGCAGAGAGACAGTGTAGTGTCTCAGTAAACTATAGGATCATAGAATGCAGAGAGACAGTAAACTATAGGATCATAGAATGCAGAGAGACAGTAAACTATAGGATCAGAATGCAGAGAGAGAGTGTAGCGTCTCAGTAAACTATAGGATCATAGAATGCAGAGAGACAGTGTAGCGTCTCAGTAAACTATAGGATCATAGAATGCAGAGAGACAGTAAACTATAGGATCATAGAATGCAGAGAGACAGTAAACTATAGGATCAGAATGCAGAGAGAGAGTGTAGCGTCTCAGTAAACTATAGGATCATAGAATGCAGAGAGACAGTGTAGCGTCTCAGTAAACTATAGGATCATAGAATGCAGAGACAGTAAACTATAGGATCATAGAATGCAGAGAGACAGTGTAGTGTCTCAGTAAACTATAGGATCATAGAATGCAGAGAGACAGTGTAGTAGGGCTGCCCTTTGATTACGTTTTTGATGATCGACGCTTCGATATAAATTTGTTTCGATCTTCGACGCTTCGAAAGCCAACGGGGGGGGTGCGATGCGAGGTGCGCGATGCGAGGCGCGCACCTTAAACAATAGCGGAGAGAAGGGCATGCTTGGATTGGTCTCATTTATTTAAAACGATAAGCATTGAAGCAACAACTGTTGCAGCCTTCATGAAAGCAGTGACGCACACATAATTAGGCTTAATAAAACATCCGACTGTAACAAGTCAACTGCCTGACGCAGGCATTACCTCTCAAAAAAAAAATATATATAGCCTATAATCCAGAAAATGTAGGGATTTAGCTTCTCTTCCGATTGAAACAAAGATGTGAAAACACCAAAAAAAGCACCAGTCCTGGAGCTCCAGGCGTGCTAATTTGCGCCGCGGTCTACGCCGCTCTCAGACCCTTCCGACGAGGCTCTTTCTTGGGGTAGAAAAGTGTGGATGACCGCGGCTCAAATTAGCGCGCCTGGAGCCCAGGAGGTCAGGGGCTTTTTTCCCCTGTCCCATGCGTGAAATCTCGACGAGGATTTTTCGCCGCACTTGGGCCATCCCGTATGTGATACGCCAATTTCTTGTCACATAGTTGATACTGTACACCACTTGTTCTTTGTTCTCCTTGCATATTCTAAAATGCAACCACACTTTAGATTTATTTTGTGGCGGCATGACTGCAGGCTGCTGTGTGACTGTGTTGACTTCCTTGTTGTTCGGGGAGAGGGCAGGAGGCGTTGCGGTGCTGCGAGGCGCGAGCATGGCTCGCGGACCAAATGGGGCCGTATCGCGGACCAAAAGCATCCGCTTTTTTTTTTAATGACTATTCGATTCAAAATTTAAAAATCGATTCCCGTGCGTATCGATTGAACATCGATTAATCAATTTTTTTGGGTCAGCCCTACAGTGTAGTGTCTCAAAAACTATAGGATCATAGAATGCAGAGATACAGTAAACTATAGGATCATAGAATGCAGAGACAGTAAACTATAGGATCATAGAATGCAGAGAGACAGTGTAGTGTCTCAGTAAACTATAGGATCATAGAATGCAGAGAGACAGTGTAGCGTCTCAGTAAACTATAGGATCATAGAATGCAGAGAGACAGTAAACTATAGGATCATAGAATGCAGAGAGACAGTAAACTATAGGATCATAGAATACAGAGAGACAGTAAACTATAGGATCATAGAATGCAGAGAGACAGTAAACTATAGGATCATAGAATGCAGAGACAGTGTAGTGTCTCAGTAAACTATAGGATCATAGAATGCAGAGAGACAGTGTAGCGTCTCAGTAAACTATAGGATCATAGAATGCAGAGAGACAGTAAACTATAGGATCATAGAATGCAGAGACAGTAAACTATAGGATCATAGAATGCAGAGAGACAGTGTAGCATCTCAGTAAACTATAGGATCATAGAATGCAGAGAGACAGTAAACTATAGGATCATAGAATACAGAGAGACAGTAAACTATAGGATCATAGAATGCAGAGAGACAGTAAACTATAGGATCATATAATGCAGAGAGACAGTAAACTATAGGATCATAGAATGCAGAGACAGTGTAGTGTCTCAGTAAACTATAGGATCATATAATGCAGAGAGACAGTAAACTATAGGATCATAGAATGCAGAGAGACAGTGTAGTGTCTCAGTAAACTATAGGATCATAGAATGCAGAGAGACAGTAAACTATAGGATCATAGAATGCAGAGACAGTAAACTATAGGATCATAGAATGCAGAGAGACAGTAAACTATAGGATCATAGAATGCAGAGAGACAGTAAACTATAGGATCATAGAATGCAGAGAGACAGTAAACTATAGGATCATAGAATGCAGAGAGACAGTAAACTATAGGATCATAGAATGCAGAGAGACAGTAAACTATAGGATCAGGTAAATGTTTCTACCTGAACCGTGATGTTGTTGTCTGTAGTCAGGGTGGGTCTGCTGCTGCTCTGGTACTGAACCTCAGGCCCGCCGGACTGCACGACCAACACAGCCACGTGCACGCACACACACACACAGACATCCATTTACAATTTAGGCATTTATCAGACCAGTGGACGATCTCAACCCAGAGCGATGTACTAGTATTATGCAAGAACAAACCGACCTGTGTGAGGCTGTAGACGTGTTGCTGCGTTGGGGGAGCGGGGTACAGGTCTGCGTACAGCGAGTCCTCCGTCACGTCTCCGTACAGGTCGGGGTAGGAGGCGGGGTGGTGCTGGTGGTGGTGGGCGGAGCCTACGGGGGCCTGTGGCGGCCCGCGGGGCGGATCCTCGCTGCTGTCGCCGTACAGGAACTTCTCCTCGTCGTCGATGTCGTCTTTGGGCCGGCTACTGTCGCGGTTGGTAGAGAGACGCCTGTTGGTAGAGAGAGAGGCGCCCGTTAGTACCGTTGGTAGAGAGGCGTTTATTTAGTCGGGGTTTATTTAGGGTAAGTAACGGTAAGTGATTTGATATTTAACCAGGGGGGGCAGTCAGACAGATATTTAACCAGGGGGGCAGTCAGACAGATATTTAACCAGGGGGGCAGTCAGACAGATATTTAACCAGGGGGGCAGTCAGACAGATATTTAACCAGGGGGGCAGTCAGACAGATATTTAACCAGGGGGGCAGTCAGACAGATATTTAACCAGGGGGGCAGTCAGACAGATATTTAACCAGGGGGGCAGTCAGACAGATATTTAACCAGGGGGGCAGTCAGACAGATATTTAACCAGGGGGGCAGTCAGACAGATATTTAACCAGGGGGGCAGTCAGACAGATATTTAACCAGGGGGGCAGTCAGACAGATATTTAACCAGGGGGGCAGTCAGACAGATATTTAACCAGGGGGGCAGTCAGACAGATATTTAACCGGGGGGGCAGTCAGACAGATATTTAACCAGGGGGGCAGTCAGACAGATATTTAACCAGGGGGGCAGTCAGATAGATATTTAACCAGGGGGGCAGTCAGACAGATATTTAACCAGGGGGGCAGTCAGACAGATATTTAACCAGGGGGGCAGTCAGACAGATATTTAACCAGGGGGGCAGTCAGACAGATATTTAACCAGGGGGGCAGTCAGACAGATATTTAACCAGGGGGGCAGTCAGACAGATATTTAACCAGGGGGGCAGTCAGACAGACATTTAACCAGGGGGGCAGTCAGACAGATATTTAACCAGGGGGGGCAGTCAGACAGATATTTAACCAGGGGGGCAGTCACAGATATTTAACCAGGGGGGCAGTCAGACAGATATTTAACCAGGGGGGGCAGTCAGACAGATATTTAACCAGGGGGGCAGTCAGACAGATATTTAACCAGGGGGGCAGTCAGACAGATATTTAACCAGGGGCCCTTATTGGCCATCGATGACCTCATCGTCAAACTGAGCGTCTGTCTCCTCCTCCCTCCTCCTCACCTGTCGTCCTGCTTGGCTCCGCCCCCTCCCAGCAGCTCCAGCAGGCCGGCCATCTCCGATTGGTCGAGCCCGGCGCGCTGCGCCATGTGGGGGTGCTCCCTGAGCTGAGACAGCATGGAGGCCAGCGAGTCGGGCTCCATTCCCTTCACGGCCCCCAGGAGGCGCTCTGCCACGCGCGACATGCTCGACGTGTCCAGTCCTCCCCGCGGCGAGTCCACGCTCTGGAGACAGGAAACACAAGAGGACAACGATTAGCTAGAGGCTACGCTACAGGAAACACAAGACAACGATTAGCTAGAGGCTACGCTACAGGAACACAAGACGTTTAGCTAGAGTCTACGCTACAGGAAACACATGACAACGATTAGCTAGAGTCTACGCTACAGGAAACACATGACGTTTAGCTAGAGGCTACGCTACAGGAAACACATGACGTTTAGCTAGAGGCTACGCTACAGGAAACACATGACGTTTAGCTAGAGGCTACACTACAGGAAACACATGACAACGTTTAGCTAGAGTCTACGCTACAGGAAACACATGACGTTTAGCTAGAGGCTACGCTACAGGAAACACATGACAACGATTAGCTAGAGGCTACGCTACAGGAAACACATGACAACGTTTAGCTAGAGGCTACGCTACAGGAAACACATGACAACGTTTAGCTAGAGTCTACGCTACAGGAAACACATGACGTTTAGCTAGAGGCTACGCTACAGGAAACACATGACAACGATTAGCTAGAGTCTACGCTACAGGAAACACATGACGTTTAGCTAGAGGCTACGCTACAGGAAACACATGACAACGTTTAGCTAGAGTCTACGCTACAGGAAACACATGACAACGATTAGCTAGAGGCTACGCTACAGGAAACACATGACGTTTAGCTAGAGGCTACGCTACAGGAAACACATGACAACGTTTAGCTAGAGTCTACGCTACAGGAATCACATGACAACGTTTAGCTAGAGGCTACGCTACAGGAAACACATGACAACGATTAGCTAGAGGCTACGCTACAGGAAACACATGACAACGATTAGCTAGAGGCTACGCTACAGGAAACACATGACAACGTTTAGCTAGAGGCTACGCTACAGGAAACACATGACGTTTAGCTAGAGGCTACGCTACAGGAAACACATGACGTTTAGCTAGAGTCTACGCTACAGGAAACACATGACAACATTTAGCTAGAGGCTACGCTACAGGAAACACATGACAGCGATTAGCTAGAGGCTACGCTACAGGAAACACATGACAGCGATTAGCTAGAGGCTACGCTACAGGAAACACATGACAACGATTAGCTAGAGGCTACGCTCTAGGGAGAAGAGTCTGGGAAAGGAAAGGAAAGGTACTATGTTTACCCAGGGTAACTGGACTAAGCTCAATAACCCGTTTACAGCCAGGCCCTGCTCATAGAACATTGCATGGTAGGGGTTCAATGCCTTGTCCAAGGGCACTTCAGGGGCGGTAATTCTAACGTGCCGGTCCGGGGATACGAACTATAGCGACCTTTCCGATATCAAGACCGCTCCGCAAACCGTTCGGCGTAGAGTAGAGTCTTCAGAGACTCATTCTGATAGGCTGTAGAGCAGGGGTCCTCAACTAGAAATGATGAAGGTCCACAAATATTTTTTTGAATAAGACCGAGGTCCGGTCCCATGCGCGGCGTCCATCGGAGAGCGGGGCTCTATGCCCGTTTAGTATGGTCAAGCCAAGCTTATACAAATCAGATCCCCTTCCAACCAACCAATAATGGGGTGCAGAGTGCAGGCCCGGAGTGGAACTCCAAATCAGGCCGGGAGTTATACGCCCTGGCAGGCCACACTGTGCGCGCGCATAGCGTGCGCCAGAATTTTGGGGGACCTTGGGGGACATTTTGGGGGCCTTTGCAGCAATTTCACATGAGAAATGTACCATCTGATGTTATTTATATTATTAACTTAAAAAATAAAATAAAAAGTTGAGTACCCCTGCTGTAGAGTCTTCAGAGACTCATTCTGATAGGCTGTAGAGTCTTCAGAGACTCATTCTGATAGGCTGTAGAGTCTTCAGAGACTCATTCTGATAGGCTGTAGAGCCTTCGGAGACTCATTCTACCTACCCTGATGGGCGTGGAGTCCTCAGAGACTCATTCTACCTACCCTGATGGGCGTGGAGTCCTCAGAGTCCAGCCTCTTCTTCAGGATGGACTTGGTGGGCGGTCCGAGGGTATCCTCCAGAGCCTTCCTCCGCCGCGCCAGCTCCAGCTCCTGAAACTCCTTCTTGTTCTTCTTGCTCTTCTTCTTGCTGTAGCCGTCCTGCTCGTCGGCGCCCCCGTCGCTGCTCTGGCTGCTGCTGGTACTGCTGGTGCTCACGCTGCGGCTGCGGCTGCGCTCGCGGCTCGGCTGAAAAAGAGTTAAGAGGGTTTTTTTAGCTAGAAGGTCCTGGGTTCGATTCCCGCTCGAGGCGCTGACGGCGTGTTTCCTCCTCCGCGTCATCAGTGCCCACACCCGAAGGCAGGGTTGGCGAAAGGGCCTTTCTGTGTGGAGTTTGCATGTTCTCCCCGTGTCCCCTAGGGTAGGTACCCTCACATGTTCTCCCCGTGTCCCCTAGGGTAGGTACCCTCACATGTTCTCCCCGTGTCCCCTAGGGTAGGTACCCTCACATGTTCTCCCCGTGTCCCCTAGGGTAGGTACCCTCACATGTTCTCCCCGTGTCCCCTAGGGTAGGTACCCTCACATGTTCTCCCCGTGTCCCCTAGGGTAGGTACCCTCACATGTTCTCCCCGTGTCCCCTAGGGTAGGTACCCTCACAAAAAACATGCAGTAATCCTGGTCACTAAACTGCCTCCCCCTGGCCAGCCGGGGCGCCTGATGGAGGGGAAAGGAACTGGTCAGAATAGCGTGTTCCTTCCACGCGCTACGTCCAACCAGGGAAACTCCCCCCTGTCAGGTGTAAAGGAGCAACTTGGACACTCAGGCATGAAGGAAGCATGAGTTCAAGTCCGTTGCTCTCCCCTTGTCCCCCATATATGGGGACTAGGTTGCTCTCCCCTTGTCCCCCATATATGGGGACTAGGTTGCTCTCCCCTTGTCCCCCATATATGGGGACATGTTTTCATTGTTTAATTCACTGTCTTGGCCAACATTTCCTAATGATAGTATACTGTAGTTTTAACCAATTTCCTAATGATAGTATACTGTAGTTTTAACCAATTTTGGGTGGGAACCCCTTTTGGCGTTTTAAGCATCATGTTATACTTTAGCCATTTAAAAATAGCAGATGTACAAACTCATAGCACGGCACCGAGTGTAGGTCTGCTACTTTTTTTTTAAATCTTGAAAATGTGGCTCAAATCTTTGAATGTATATTCTTTCAGGGTGAACTTTTTTAACTTAAATCTTTGCTTCTGAGGGGTTCCTGGAACAACATATTTTCAGATGAGGGTCGGAGGCCGATTACATATAATTTTTGGGGTCCTTGACATGAAATATTGAGCACCATCGACACAGAAAAATTAGTTATTTTCTGAAAATTGTGATCATTTAAAAGACATTTTCTTTAAAACGTCGACGTCAGGCCTAAAGGGGTTAATGTCTGCCAAGGACTTAAAGGTATATTCAGTGATTTCACTTAATTCAAATATCACTTATTTTTTTGTTTTGTTGTGATAATCCTCCCTACTATAGAGTGTGCTGGCCATATAAGGAGTTCCTCCCTGTCCCCAGTTAACCCCTGGGGGTCAAAAAACCTTAGGTTTCGTTTTTGACTCTCTATCCTGATTGGACGAAAGGCTGGGTCCCACAGCCAAAAACGAAACCTAAGGTTTTTTGAGTGAAATCACTGAATATACCTTTAACTTATTTTTTTATCAAAAACTCCCACAGCGCCAACAACGCCATTAACGCCTTTTTTTAAAACGTGTGTATAACGTTGGGCAGAAAACAAAAAGAATACTAATAAAATAAAATAAAATAAATGTATAGAAACTGGCAGTCAGTCAGGGCCCTTTTTGCGCCCCCTAGTGGCGATGGAAGAGATACTTATTAGTAAAAGAAGCACCTTGCGCGCCACACTGCGTCCTCTGCTGCGCGCCCTGCTGTGACTCCGAGACCTGGACCTGGACCTGGACTTGGATCTGGACCTGGATCTGGATCGGCTGCGCGGGCGGCTCTTGCTCCGCCCCCGGCTCTTGCTCCGCCCCCGGCTCTTGCTCCGCCCCCGGCTCTTGGCCCGGCCCCGGTCGGGGGGGCTGGGCGTGTTGTTGTTGTTGTTGTTGCGCGCGCGGCTGCGCGCCCGGCCGGAGCGCGCGGGGCTGGGCCGCTCGGGGCTGCGCGTGCGGCTGCGCGGGCCGCGGCTCTTGCTGCGGCCGCCGCCGCCGCCGCGGCTCTTGGCCCTGCTGGCGCCGCGCTCCTTGCTGCGGCTCCGCCCCCGGCTCCGCCCCCTCTCCCTCTCCCCCCTGTCGCGGCTGGGACTCCGCCTCCTGCCGCCGCCGCGCTCGTGGCTGGAGCGTCTCGACGGGCCGTCTCTGGAGACATGAAACACATGGTTAAATATTTACCCCCTTTGGTGTTAGCATTACGCTATGCTTTAGCCATTTAAAAATAGCAAGACCTACAAGCTCCTACGAGCTTGTAGGTCTGCTATTTTCGAAGAACGACTGACATAGAAACATAGCTTTTAGGGTAGGTATACCCTCACAAAAAACATGCAGTAATCCTGGTCTCTAAAACTGCCTCCCCCTGGCCAGCCGGGGCGCCTGATGGAGGGGAAAGGAACTGGTCTCTATACTGCCTCCCGCTGGCCAGCCGGGGCGCCTGATGGAGGGGAAAGGAACTGGTCTCTATACTGCCTCCCCCTGGCCAGCCGGGGCGCCTGATGGAGGGGAAAGGAACTGGTCTCTATACTGCCTCCCCCTGGCCAGCCGGGGAGCCTGACGGAGGGGAAAGGAACTGGTCTCTATACTGCCTCCCCCTGGCCAGCCGGGGCGCCTGATGGAGGGGAAAGGAACTGGTCTCTATACTGCCTCCCCCTGGCCAGCCGGGGCGCCTGATGGAGGGGAAAGGAACTGGTCTCTATACTGCCTCCCCCTGGCCAGCCGGGGCGCCTGATGGAGGGGAAAGGAACTGGTCTCTATACTGCCTCCCGCTGGCCAGCCGGGGCGCCTGATGGAGGGGAAAGGAACTGGTCTCTATACTGCCTCCCCCTGGCCAGCCGGGGAGCCTGATGGAGGGGAAAGGAACTGGTCTCTATACTGCCTCCCCCTGGCCAGCCGGGGCGCCTGATGGAGGGGAAAGGAACTGGTCTCTATACTGCCTCCCCCTGGCCAGCCGGGGCGCCTGATGGAGGGGAAAGGAACTGGTCTCTATACTGCCTCCCCCTGGCCAGCCGGGGCGCCTGATGGAGGGGAAAGGAACTGGTCTCTATACTGCCTCCCCCTGGCCAGCCGGGGCGCCTGATGGAGGGGAAAGGAACTGGTCTCTATACTGCCTCCCCCTGGCCAGCCGGGGCGCCTGATGGAGGGGAAAGGAACTGGTCTCTATACTGCCTCCCGCTGGCCAGCCGGGGCGTCTGATGGAGGGGAAAGGAACTGGTCTCTATACTGCCTCCCCCTGGCCAGCCGGGGAGCCTGATGGAGGGGAAAGGAACTGGTCTCTATACTGCCTCCCCCTGGCCAGCCGGGGCGCCTGATGGAGGGGAAAGGAACTGGTCTCTATACTGCCTCCCCCTGGCCAGCCGGGGCGCCTGATGGAGGGGAAAGGAACTGGTCTCTATACTGCCTCCCCCTGGCCAGCCGGGGCGCCTGATGGAGGGGAAAGGAACTGGTCTCTATACTGCCTCCCCCTGGCCAGCCGGGGCGCCTGATGGAGGGGAAAGGAACTGGTCTCTATACTGCCTCCCCCTGGCCAGCCGGGGCGCCTGATGGAGGGGAAAGGAACTGGTCTCTATACTGCCTCCCCCTGGCCAGCCGGGGCGCCAGATGGAGGGGAAAGGAACTGGTTGGAATAACGTGTTCCTTCCACGCGCTACGTCCAACCAGGGAAACTCCCCCCTGTCAGGTGGAGCAACTTGGACACTCAGGCATGAAGGAAGCATGAGTTCAAGTCCGTTGCTCTCCCCTTGTCCCCCATATATGGGGACTAGGTTGGTCTCCCCTTGTCCCCCATATATGGGGACTAGGTTGGTCTCCCCTTGTCCCCCATATATGGGGACTAGGTTGGTCTCCCCTTGTCCCCCATATATGGGGACTAGGTTGGTCTCCCCTTGTCCCCCATATATGGGGACTAGGTTGGTGGAGGGTGTGTAGAGCCCAGGGTCACATTAGATGATTGACACAGGGGTGAAAAATGGGTTACAAAATCGTGGGATAAAAAATATATAAAAAAAAAAAGAAAACTGTCATTTTCAAACAGACATTTCTTAGGATCTGATCTCAGGTCAGAATGGGTTAAGCATTGCGTTATACTTTAGTTTTTGAAACATAGCAGATCTACAAGCTCGTAGCACGGCACTCGGTGCCGCCATCAGAGTAATATGCGTCTCCAACTTCAATTTCTGTAATACTTTCACATTTGTTAAAATATACATGATCTAAAATACGCATCAAATGGCGGGTCGGCTGGCACGGTTTTTGGCGCAAAGTAACCACAGTATATCGCTAATCAACTTACAACTACATACTCTATATAGTATATGTATATGTATACGTATGTCTTACGTCATCATTGAGAGCTAGTCATACATGAGAGCTGGTCCCAGCAAATCAGGCACAATTTGCTATTTTATTTGACTGATTATGTATATAGTATACGTATGACTAGCTCTAAATGATGACGTAAGACATATGGTCATTTATGTAATCTGGTCCCAGCAAACCAGGCACACATTTGCTGTTTTATTCGCATACGCATCAAGCGGCGGGTCGGCTGGCACGGTGCACATAGACCGGGCGAAATTATTACTTGCGCGCTCTGCTTGCGCAAGTAATGATAATATATAAGCAGAAATACAATGTGCAGCGCAGTGAGGACAAATAATTGGTCAATGTGGACCAATGATTGGTCAATGCAACAACAGAAAAGTTAGTCGCAATTTGTGTGAAACAATGTGTGTGTGTGTGCGCGCGCCTGCCGTGCGTGTGTGTGTGTGTGCATTGCGTCACCTGTTCTGTAGGTGGCGTGGGGGGGCGGAGCCAGACGGCCCGGTCAACTCGTTGCCAACGGTGATGACCAGGTTGTGGTCCAGTGGCATGCCCCCTCCTCCTCCTCGAGGAGAGGGAGATCTCTGCAGGGAAAACAAACGCACCCCGACATCAGTCACACTATGGATGGAACAATTCAAACGCACCCCGACATCAGTCACACTATGGATGGAACAATTCAAACGCACCCCGACATCAGTCACACTATGGATGGAACAATTCAAACGCACCCCGACATCAGTCACACTATGGATGAAACAAATCAAACGCACCCCGACATCAGTCACACTATGGATGGAACAATTCAAACGCACCCCGACATCAGTCACACTATGGATGGAACAATTCAAACGCACCCCGACATCAGTCACACTATGGATGGAACAATTCAAACGCACCCCGACATCAGTCACACTATGGATGAAACAAATCAAACGCACCCCGACATCAGTCACACTATGGATGGAACAATTCATTGAACTAATGGTCCATCCTTTACCTTTAGCTATAAGCCCCGCCCCCTCTCCCACTTAGACACGCCCCCTTTGGACAATGACCAGCCGGGCTCATTCATTCTAATGTAAATATCATGGATTTTACACATTAACTCATTCTGACCTGAGATCAGATTCTAAAAAAAAATGTCTTCTACATCCTGACAGTTTTCTGAAAAAGCTACGTTTCTATGTCAGTCGTTCTTCGATTCCTAAAACATGAACCTTGGTTGAAAAAAAAAACTAACATTTTCCTTTAACCCATTCTGAACGGGCACCCATTTTGGTGTTGGCATCATGCTATGCTTTAGCTATTGAAAAATAGCAGATCTACAAGCTCATATCGCGCCACCGAGTGGCGCGATATGAGCTTGTAGGTCTGCTATTTTTGAAAAATCGAAGAGCGACTGACATTTCTAGAATCTGATCTCAGGTCAGAATGGGTTCATCAGACCAGTGTGTGTCCGGCGGAAACCTCGTATGAATCTGATCTCAGGTCAGAATGGGTTAAATACTGGTTCAGTTTTGGAACCAGAACAGGGCTCGAAATTAACTTTTGTACTTTTGGTAGCGCGTGTGCTACCAATTTCAAAATGAAGGAGCATCAGAAAAGAATTAGGAGCACCCACCAAAATCTAAGGAGCACCAATATGTAATCGATTTTTTACATTCATAAAAACAACATCATAACGTGTGGTTTACAAATAACATAAAATGACCAAAGTATAAAAATGCATGCCAGAATTTTAAATGTAGTGTCTGTCCCTCATCCATCCATCTCTTCAAAGAGACAGAGGCATCAAACATCTCCAGATGAGAACCCTCTATAGTCTACACTGATTCATCAAACATCTCCAGATGAGAACCCTCTATAGTCTACACTGATTCATCAAACATCTCCAGATGAGAACCCTCTATAGTCTACACTGATTCATCAAACATCTCCAGATGAGAACCCTCTATAGTCTACACTGATTCATCAAACATCTCCAGATGAGAACCCTCTATAGTCTACACTGATTCATCAAACATCTCCAGATGAGAACCCTCTATAGTCTACACTGATTCATCAAACATCTCCAGATGAGAACCCTCTATAGTCTACACTGATTCATCAAACATCTCCAGATGAGAACCCTCTAGTCTACACTGATTCATCAAACATCTCCAGATGAGAACCCTCTAGTCTACACTGATTCATCAAACATCTCCAGATGAGAACCCTCTATACTATAGAGGGTTCTCATCTGGAGATGTTTGATGAATCAGTGTAGACTATAGAGTCTATAGTCTACACTGATTCATCAAACATCTCCAGATGAGAACCCTCTATAGTCTACACTGATTCATCAAACATCTCCAGATGAGAACCCTCTATAGTCTACACTGATTCATCAAACATCTCCAGATGAGAACCCTCTATAGTCTACACTGATTCCGGCCAGTCACATCACCTGTTTTCTTATTCTTTATTTTGTGTTTTTCACCTTCATAGCCTATTTAGATCATATAATTAGAATTTCTAATATAAAATAATTTCGATGTAAAACATTATATTTATAGCTATGCATACTCACTTCTAATCAGTGGTGGATAAATTACTCTAATGTTTTACTTAAGTAAAAGTATCAATACTGCTGCTATGTAGAAACACTTACAAGTCTGCTATTCTCTCTCATTCCCTCCCTCTCTCTCTCATTCCCTCTCTCTCTTGCATGCGTGTGCGGCTGTGCGCGCACACACGCATGCACACACACACAGCTGAGCCGGTCCGCCTCCAAACGAAGAAACCGAGTGCAAGAATTTGGGCATTCAAACAAATAGTAACACATTGTACATGTTTATCCTGCAGTAGCAAAGTTAGGTAAACATTATCTGAGCAGCTCACAGTTCACAGTAGGTTGCGTTCCAAAAATAATAAAAATAATAAAGATATACAAAAATATACAATTCGAGGCCTAGCCGCAATTTGCAACCCTCCATTGACTCCCGACTCATCTTTTTTGGTTTGCGATCTGCTTGTCTTAAACGACGTTAAACTCACCAACATTGCAGCTGCAGTCCACGCTTGAATTATCCTCTTTCAATCTGCCGAGCTTGTTTTTCATAAAAATCCACCGTAGAGATGTTATGAGCTACTTTCTGTCAAGACATCCTCTGCAAGTGATTCTTTTTGTTGTGTTGCAGTTTGGAAAAACTCGTTTTTGTTAAGGGGTCGCGCTGCTGCCTCCTGCATTATGTGCAAATTTGAAACAGGTGGAACGCAGGGCCGTTCAGTGACGTACGACGAGTGCTTCCAAACTCCAGCACTTAGAAAAATAATCACTTGCAGAGGATGTCTTGACAGAAAGTAGCTCATAACATCTCTACAGTGGATTTTCATGAAAAACAAGCTCGGCAGATTGAAAGAGGATAATTCAAGCTTGGACTGCAGCTGCAATGTTGGTGAGTTTAAAGGACAACTTTAGTTTTTTTCAACCAAGGTTCATGTTTTAGGTTGTTATTAGAGAAACTAAAAGGTGAGTGTTCATTTTCTTTCATTTGCTGCTTTCTTTCGTTTTAGGGATTTTAGCAGTTTTTGACAGGGGGACGGGGGCATTCGAGCATGGGGCTACATATGTATTTTTTAACACAATTTTATGGTGATTTATTTTTTTATTGTTTACTATAGTCCTAATAAACGCCAGGAAATTACATCTGGCCACAAAAGATCACAGGATCTATTGAATGTGACAAACTGACATATTGAGCCTATACACACACAGTATAAGCCTTCCCCCAGTAGGCTACCTTCACATTCAGTAGATCCTGTGATCTTCTGTGGCCAGATGTAATTTCTTGGCGTTTATTAGGACTATAGTAAACCATAAAAAAAGAAATCACCATAAAATTGTGTTAAAAAATACATATTTAGATCCATGCTCGAATGCCCCCGCCCCCCTGTCAAAAACAGCGAAATTCCCTAAAACGAAAGAAAGCAGCAAATGAAAAAAGATTAACACTCATCTTTTACTTTATCTAATAACAAACTAAAACATGAACCTTGGTTGAAAAAAACTAAAGTTGTCCTTTAACGTCGTTTAAGATAAGCAGATCGCAAACCAAAAAAGATGAGTGGGGAGTCAATGGAGGGTATTTCAACTCTAGATTCATCCTAGCCCCTCTCAGAACCCTCCATAAAGCTTTTCTGAAATTTGGATGTCGCTTTGTGTAGTGTCCCTGTACATATCTATATTTTCGTATGGGAATTTTGGAACGCGGCCATAAATATGCTCGGTAACATCGTATCTGTGCCGTTTGACGGCCTGTTTTCCTTTGAGGGCTTCTGAATCTGTGAACTATAAGTACCTATACATACCGCTGCGAATATCTCCTGTGGCGCGGAAGCCGTTAAGTATTTTTAATTTTAATTTTAGTATTTGTTTGACCGATTTGGTCGCTTTGATTCTTCTTGTTTATTGACATCCAATTGTACCGCCTCCCGATGTGCGGTTGGCTTGTGCCGGCTACGTCCCTGCCTCTGATCTGCTCTGTCATAGCTATAGCGCCACTAGCTAGCCAGATAGGCGGTACAATGAGGTGTCAATAAACAAGGAAGGAAAAGAAGAATCAAAGCGACCAAATCGGTCAAACATAGATTAAAAATACTTAACGGCTTACGCGCCACAGGAGATATTCGCAGCGGTATGTATAGGTACTTATACTTCACACATTCAGAAGCCCTCACACGGAAAAAAGTCGTCAAAGAGCTCAGACAGGCGTTATCTTGCGTTAAATTGTTTATGTTTTATTTATGTCCGCGTACCAGGTGGCAGGGTAGAGCTGGAACAGGACCCCATGGTCTGTGTCTAAAAAATGTCAGAAACTTCAGTACTATTGGGTTCTGCTTGGAGGGCTAGATTCATCCCATTATAAAAGAATCTAGAGTTGCAAATTGCGGCTATTCGAGGCCATGTTCCATAATATGTATACCAGTGGTTCCCAAACTTTGTCCATGTCAAGGACCCCCAAATTGACACTAATTAGCCCCACGGACCACCATTTGAAAAGGATATGCCAGGGACCCCCATAAGAGAAGTGTTTCTACGTCTCTAGCAGTGATTCTCAACCCGTTTAATTCCAAGGACCCCCCAGTTTGACATGCATTATAGTCTACGTACGGACCCCCCATTTAATGGCATTTCTATCTCTGGGGGACGCCCAATGTATATTGTAAAATCAATGTAAATTTAACCCTGAGAGTGTACAAATGGAACCAAATGGACCCCATTTGGTTCCATGTGTTACACTCTCAGAGTTACAGACGCATAAGGGTCCATTTGTAGTGTACACTATCAGAGTTACAGAACCACAAGGGTCCATTTTGTTCCAAACTATCATTTAGCTGGGGGGACCCCCCCTGGAACTCCCTTCAGGGACCCCCCTGGACCTGGGGCTCCCCGGACCCCCACTACTTTGTAAACCACTGATAAACAACATTCAGCTCATACATAAATAATTATATTAACAGCACGGATCCACTTTTCTTTACCTCTCTAGCTTTGGCTCCACCAGGGCCAGAAGAACCGGAGGAGGCGGGGGTAGGCCAGTAGTCTGCGGGCGGCGGGCCGCGGTGCTCCCTGCTGCCCGGGCCGGGGGAAGGGTACCTGCGGCGGGGAGGCGGCGAGGAGCCGCGGCGGTAGGGCTCTGGTGGTGGCGGCGGTCCGCCTCCTCCTCCTCCGTGGTGGTGGTAGTGAGGCGGCGGCGGCGGAGGACCCCGGCCTCCTCCTCCTCTGTCGTCCCGGTAGGAGGGAGGCCCGGGCGGGTAGCCTCCTCCACCTCCACCGGGCCGGTGGTGGTGCGGCGGCGGGCCTCCTTCATACGGAGCTCCGCCGCCGGAGGAGGAGGAGGAGTACGGAGGAGGGCCTCTCGGCGGAGGCCGTCCGCGGTACATCGTTTCGCCGTTTATCTCTCTCACACCACTGTGACTACCTACCGCTGATTAAATCAATTAAACCCACCGTTTTGTTTTGTTATAAAACGTTAAAATGGTCGTGTTTTTGTTCTCTGTTTTGTTTTAATGGTTCCTTCCTTCGCGCGAGCTTCTCTCTCTCTGTGTGTGTGTGTGTAGTTTAGTGATAATAACAGTCTGACTGCACTGCACTGCACGGGGCAGCTCACACTTCCAACATGGCGGCCAGGGGGGCAGTGTTGTTGCCAGGGGGTTTTTTTGTGGGAGAAATAAGCCAACCAGGTCTATCAATCAAAACGAGCCCAAAAGAAGCATTTATTTTTATTGATTGATACATTTATTAACAGTTTGTAGAATTACAGTAACATTTCAAGCACAAACTCAATACAACGACTGTTAACTGTGAGTGGACGACCCAATTAAGCATTACACTTGTTTACAACAGGGTCCACATTGTTCAATTCATCAAAAAAAGCAACTGCACTATAGGCTATTGAAAATAGCCGATCTAGAAAAAATGTGACAAAATGTGGAATATTCGTTGAAACATGTTAACACCAAAACAAATCTTGTGAACCCCCCCCCCCCCACACACACACACACACACACACACACACACACACACACCCTTTCCCCCTCACTGTATGTTTCTTTTTCCTTTTTACCTAATTTATGATGATTGATTGATTGATTGATTGATTGAAATATTTATTAACAGTTTGCAGAATTACAGTACATTTCAAGCACAAACTCAATAAAAAGACTGTTAACTGTGAGTGGACGACCCAATTAAGCATTACACTTGTCTACAACAGGGTCCACATTGTTCAATTCATCAAAACATTTAGAGACATACAAATAGACACTTATATGTATTTAAAGAACAACAACTGCACTATAGGCTATTGAAAATAGCCAATCTAGAAAAAATGTGGAATATTCTTTGAAACATGTTAACACCAAAACAAATCTTGTGAACCCCCCCCCCACACACACACACACACACACACACACACACACACACACACACACACACACACACACACACACACACCCTTTCCCCCTCACTGTATGTTTCTTTTCCCTTTTTACCTAATTTATGATGAATTCCTGTTCTGTTCTTTAACTACATAGAAGTGTCTATTTGTACGTCTCTAAATGTTTTGATGAATTGAACAAGGTGAACCCTCTTGTAAACAAGTGTAATGCTTTATGGTGTCGTCCACTTTAACAGTCTTTGTAGTTGTGCTTGAATTGTACTGTAATTCTGCAAACTGTTAATACATACTTCAGTCAATCAATTGTATAAGGGTTCCTGTGACAAATACATTAATCTGGGGGTCATTGACATGAAAATGTGCGAGAATTCGAGAACCACTGGTTTAAACGACATTAGGAAACAAGCCCAAATAAACAGCTACACTCTAGGAATAAAGAATAAGGCCAAAAAAACCGCAACCAGCATCGACAAGCAACTTTACAGAAGAACAAGCCCAAAGTGGCTTATAATAAGCCGACATGGCAACACTGCATGGCGGCGCTTCCTTTGCGCTCAAAGCGGCGACGACGACAACCCAAAGCACTTCCGTTCCGCCCGCGCGTGCTTCAAAAAAAAACCAGGTTGCCTTTATTTATGTAAATGCATGTGAAGCTTTTTTGAAACAAGTAGCAGCAAATATTTTGCAGTCACTTTGGGACAAATAGCGGCATTTTGTTTTATCTCAAGACAAATAGTATTTTTTTTTAAAACTCAGTTTTAAGATGTGATTACGTCTCAGTTTATGTCTACTTGGTGGTATAAGACAAAGCTCTTATACTGAAGGAATACTTGGCGGATGTTTGGTGTGTTGTTGTTGCGATCTTCTGTTGTTTTGGATGCTGCGCACGCGCTTCCGGTGTGTTGCTGCCCCCCAGCGGTAAAGAAAACACATGATAGCGGTTGCATTTATTCACAAAGAAAGGAATCCGTTATTTTTGGATTGATTGAATAGGCCGACTTTATTACTGTGGGGCTATAGACAATATTTTAGGCCAATAAAAAAGACTATATACCAAATGTCCCACTTTAACAAAATAATAAATAATAATAAAACTTTATTTGTATAGCACCTTTCATGACATGAAATGCAGCTCAAAGTGCTTAATACAAAACAATGGAGAATAAAAGAAAAGCAAGGCAACGACATTAAAAAACAAGCAGTAATGCAATACAGTGAGGACATGAATAACAAAAAATAAAAGATCAATTAAAAGCAATGTTGTAGAAGTGGGTCTTGAGCTGAGCTTTAAAAATGTCTACAGAGGCTGCCTGACGAAGGCACAGTGGGAGCTTGTTCCATGCCGACGGCCCGTAGAAGCAAAAAGCTGCTTCCCCGTATTTTTTTGTTGCAATTTTTTAGGCAAAGCGAGCAGGCCAACTGACTAAACAATCAACTAGGCTGTGGTCGGAAACTAAAAACCAGGTTTACTAACATAAACATCAAATCGAATAACACCCTCATCACTGACAAACTCGATGTAGCCAACCACTTGAACATCTTCTTTACAAACATTGCAACAAAGCTGGTTAGCAAACTGCCCTCCCACTCTGGGCGTTTTGGTGTAGAGCACATCAAAGCCTTCTACAAAAACCTTGGTGTTTGTAAAGATGATTTTAAAATGACAATGGTAACAACCGAGGAGGTACTTAAAAAACTGAGTGCCCTCCAACCCCACAAGGCCACTGGCCATGACAATATTCCCTCCAAATTTCTCAGAGACTCAGCCTTTTCCATAGCTCCAGTCATCACCCACATAGTTAACCTCTCCATCAAACAGGGACAGGTCCCCCAAGATTTTAAACTGGCCAAAGTAACCCCCTTGTACAAAAAAGGGAGTAAATTAGAACCCGGCAACTACCGCCCTATTTCTATTCTAAGCTCCATCTCGAAAGTGATGGAAAAAATTGTCTATGAACAGGTTGAAAAGTATCTTGCCTCTAATAAATTGCTGTACGAGTTCCAATCTGGTTTCAGAACATCCCACTCCACTGACACATGCCTCCTCTATTTGAGCGATCACATCAAACACAAGGTGGATGCTGGAAAATACTGCGGCATGGTCATGCTGGACCTCCAAAAGGCTTTTGACACCGTGAACCACTCCATACTGGTTAACAAGCTTAAAGCTATTGGTTTTGATAGCACATCAGTGAGCTGGATGCAATCCTACCTGGAGGGGAGAGAACAGATGGTGGAGGTGAACGGAACAATGTCCCCTCCCCTCCCAGTGAGCTGTGGTGTCCCACAAGGAAGCATACTAGGGCCTTTACTGTTCCTAATTTATGTTAACGACATGACTTCAGCTTGTGACTGCAACTTGTTCCTGTTCGCAGATGACTCAGCACTGCTGGTCTCGGACAGGAACAAACTGCAGGTTGAAAAGACCCTCAGCTCTGAACTCGGTAGAATCTGCACCTGGCTCGCTGATAACAAACTATCCTTACACCTGGGAAAAACTGAATCCATCCTCTTCGGATCAAATAGTAAACTCAGCAAGGCATGGAACGCCCTACCAACAGTCATTAAGACATGTGAATCCCTTGACTCCTTCAAAACCGCTCTCAAAGGGCACCTACGGATGGCTGCAATTCGAAACTGGCCTCTGTAAAATCTGAATCCCCCCCACCCCCCCCCCCCCCACCCCCATTTTCCCTCACTGTATATTGTATCTTTTCCCTTTTTTGCTTCCCATATGATGAATTCCTTTTCTGTACTTTAGCTACATAGAAATGTCTATTTGTATGTCTCTAAATGTCTGTATGTCTTTAAATGTTTTGATGAATTGAACAATGTGGACCCTGTTGTAAACAAGTGTAATGCTTAATTGGGTCGTCCACTCACAGTTGACAGTCTTTGTATTGAGTTTGTGCTTAAAATGTACTGTAAATTCTACAAACTGTTAATAAATATTTCAATCAATCAATCAAAAACCAGCAGTGGAAGACCTTAGGGGGCGGTTTGGGACATATTTAGGCAGGCAGTCATGTAGGTAGGAAGGTGCGAGACCATTGAGAGCTTTATAGACAACTTTAACAAAAGAAGCCTGTCGGCTGCCGGACTATTTGTATTCTAAAACTCAGACCGACGTTTAATGTGAAATGTATCTATAGCTGCTAGAATAATGATCAAATTAATACCTATACTTACCTATACGTCATTTTTCTTCTTAATCCTATTATTACTGAAGCCAAACGACACATTTTGCCAGTAAAGACACAAGTCAGAGACAACATTATCAACAATATATACTGAGACGCATCAGATTGGGATACATCACTGCATCCTAGCGATGCTTTTTAGTTCTTAGTTTTCTATTCCTATAGTGACTCATGTATAGGAATAGACTATGTGACAACCGGGAATATAGTCTGGTGACCACCCGAGAGATGGTTGGCAGCTGGAATGTAGACGGCACCCGGGTAAGCAGGTTGGGTTAGCGCCCCAGCAGTGGAGTGCACAGATAGACACTAGGGGGTGCTAGAGCACCCCCTGCCCTTTTTGGCAATGTGCTCTAAAAAATATATATATATATATATAAGGAAAACTTTTTCTTTTTCTTCTTAATTTGTAGTGTGTGGACCATGCGGTGACATTGATAAAATCTTGATAAGAAACTCTTCTACTATATTATTTAGGCCCCCCCACAATCTAAAGCTATGTTTCTATTTCAAGTGGTTCTTCGATAAATAAATAAAAATAGCAGACCTACAAGCTCGTAGCGCGCCACTCGGTGGCGCGCTATGAGCTTGTAGATCTGCTATTTTTCAATAGCTAAAGCACCAAAATGCGTTCCCACCCCAAAATGTGCTGCACAAGGTGCCCCTTTTTTCACTTGAGCACCTGCCCCTCTAAATGTCTGTGCACGCCACTGCGTGAGGCCTTTAGGATCAGGGCCATTCAAGCCACCAGTTCCACTGCTGAGTGACCCCTGCATGAGTGTGCAGTTAGAAAATAGATTTACAAAAACAATGGAAACTTAAAGTACAACTGAAAACAACAGACCAAACAGTGACTGCCATAAAGGCTATCCCTTAACTAAGGGCCCTGGCAGCTCTGTTTTCCGGCAGTTAATGGCACGCTTTGCCTGCCCAATTCCCACTGACTGTCTGTCCCTTGTAGCCTCCCTTTATAGGGAGTGGGTCCTACCACAAGTACAGATTCCAACTAGAAAAAGTGCCCTTCTGGGCACAAGTCTCCACCAGGATAGGAATGTAGGACATTGCAGCTTGCCTTCATCTGGTGGTTGGATAAAAGGGCAACAAAAGTAAATTATCCACAGATCCGTGCAGTTAGAGGTAAAAACACTTTTCGGCCAGTTATAGCGCCACCTTGAGGCTGAGTTGAAATTGTTCATGTGGCATTTCGGCCTAGTGGGAATGTGCGTGCACAATTTCACGGAAATCACGCGATGTGTTCATGATTTGCAGCATTTTGTTTGAAACTGAGCACTCCTGTGAACTTTGGAAGCCAATCTTAACCAATCAGGATGGAGTCTGAGAAATCTGAAAGACCCGTTTCGTTGAATGGCTCTAGAGAGACTGTGTACCATTTTGCACAAAGCGGCCTCCTGGTGGCGCTATAACAGGCCGTTCTGGAAATTTGGCAGAGGTTCATCGTTGGCATCCAGGGAGTGTGTGTGCAAAATCTGGCATCGACCGGGTTAACGGTGCCGGAGATTAGCTGCTCACGGACACACACACGGACGGACGGACACACGGACGGACGGAGTGCAAAACATACTCTCCCCTTCGGCCTGGTGGAGACAATTAACTATCAATTAGCTGTTACAGACATTTCCCAAACCACAGGAATAATCTAACAGGGGAGACTGTGGCTCAAGAGGTAGAGCAGGTCATCCAATGATCCATGGGTCGGCGGTTCGAATCCCGGCTCCTCCGAGTGCATGCCTTTCATCCGACGGAGCATTGGTCCGAACGACAACCTACCTCCTCCCTCACCCTAACCCTAACCTCCCCCGGGGCAGACACCTAAACCTAACCGCAACCCTCTCCCGACCCGCAGCGCACCTCGGATGATAGTATGCCTCCCGGCTCCTCCTCCTGTCTACATGTCGAAGTGTCCTTGGGCAAGACACTGAACCCCAGATTGCTCCTGATGTGCTGGTTGGTACCTTGCATGGCTTCCGCCGCAATCGGTGTATGAATGTGTGTGTGAATGGGTGAATGTAATGCACAATCTATGTAAAGCGCCTTGGATAAAGGCGCTATATGAATGCACCATTTACCATTTTACCATTTAACTATTAAATAAATGTTGTACAACATAATTGAATCACATTTCTAGGCGCCCATATAATCACAAATACTTTAACAACCCGAACACTGTTAAAAAACCCATCATACACACACCCCTTCTCTTCTACAATACTTTGCACGTTCCTTAACCCTTCTTAACCAACTGGACGGGCTCTGCTCTGAGGGGGGGGGGGGGGGGCAGTACATGCAGAAGACAGACATGTGACAAACAATAACATTTCAGCTTGGTTCCAATAAACAGTGTTTAAAGGAGAATTCCATACTAAAAGGCTTTCTTACCTTTCTTTGTAGTTGTTACGTCCCCACCAAAGAGGTCCAGGTGTTATTTTGTGCAAAAGCTCCTTATTGGCTATATTTCCCCTACCATAAGTCCTAAATTAATTGCATTGAATTGAATGGGGCTATTCAGTATTTAAGTCCGACGTCATTTTGTAGTGCTACGTTACGTCCGGGTCCAAGTGGCACCAGCTCCCGTCCACATCTCATTGTAAATAGAATATCTAAACGCGTGAATCTTTTTACAATGACGTTATTCTTCAGAAAGGAAGCCATTGAGGGTTAAAATGGGTCTTAATGCTTCCAACTCAAGTGGAATTATTAATGTTTTGTACAAGTGTAGCAGGTATATAAGATATACAAGTGGATGCATTCCACCAAAGATCCCTCACATGCCATATTATTTATTGACACTTTATTTTGTAATGTTTTGTGCAATTTATCATTTTGGGAGCTATGTAATGTTTTATTTTGAAGTCCTCACTCCTTCCTGCTGTGACGTCATTCACCTGCGTTTGCTTCCTCCTCTCTCTCTTGCTAGAAGCCAGCTCTGAGAGAGGTGGGTTGGTTTTCTGCTCTTAGTAGATTTTTGCATTAAAGTTGTTTTAAGTGCATTTAACCAGTGCAAACGGTAAAACTATGTTGTAATTCAGTTCTGTATGTTACTATATGTTTGTTTTGCAAAGGTTAAAGTGTTTTAATGTACTGTTTAGTGAAGTTCTGTTTAACAGCACTTGTGAGGACTCTGCACTCTTACACACACAGACACACACACACATCAGTGACTGCAGCATGGCAGCTGATTGCCAATTTGTCAATTGTCCTTCATTGCAGTTGGTGTGGTGTTGCAGAGGTGTGCTGTGCTAATGCCTGCTGCATTCTGTGTGTCTTTCTGTTTCTGTGCAGGTATGTTTTTTGTTGCTCCCATTCATTATTGTATGTTGTATTAAGTGTGTTTTATTGTTTCATTTACTTTTATAGAAAATACTGTTTAGCCAATGGTGTATTTAATTTCAAGTGTAACTCTGTAAGTCATTGTTAGCTGACACGCGCTCTTGCTAGAAGCCAGCTCTGAGAGAGTTGGTGTGGTGTTGCAGAGGTGTGCTGTGCTAATGCCTGCTGCATTCTGTGTGTCTTTCTGTTTCTGTGCAGAAATAAATATGCCAAAGGCTAAAGAGCGATCCCGAGTCCTCTTGTCCGTCTAAACACAACGCAGAGCTCAATCCGGTTACATTGGTGCCGTGACCCGGATGCATCAAGATCGACGCCAGCTTGGTCGCCAGGGGTCATCCGAAAACAACAAACTAAAGGTTCCCTTAAGAAGGTTACTTTGAAGTGACTTTGTCACAGTTATAAGGACATTGTGGGATTTGGTTATTCTTTTTTATTTATTTTTCCTGGAAACGGAAGTGAAAGGAAGTAACTTTCATTGTTTATTGTGAATCAGTATTTTCATTTTATTTATTTATTTTTTCTTACATTGACCAAGTTATTTGAAAGAAAAAAAAATATGGATTCCAATGTTGTAAATGGGAAATCTGTTCATACTGTTAGTTCTGGTTCAGGGAGAGGGGATCAGTTATTTGACACTCCAGTTTCTGGTTTGGGGAGGGGCGCCCGGCTGTTTAACTCTTTCGGGAGGGGGTCACAGCTATTTAACTCTTCGGTTGCTGGTCTTGGGAGAGGGGCACAGCTGTTTAATTCCCCAGATGCAAAACCAGGTGATGTGAGGTCACGAGCGCCCAGATCTGCCCATCCAGTTAGTGTTCCAGACAATATAGGTTCCCCGGGTTTAACCTCCACCCGTCTATCTAGCCACCCACCCATTACAACCACATCTACTGATTCATTGTCAGCCATTCCAGACATGAGTAGCACAGCTTTGAGTGATCTCATCAAACACATCGCCCTAGAAGTAGGACATTCTATATCAGCTCAGTTAAAGGTAGAGAGTCAGAAAAATGAAGGCAGTCAAGTACGGGTTCAGAACCCAGGTACAGGCCAGTCACTTGTTGATTCTACACTTAACCTGACTGGTGTGAAGTTAGTCATGCAGTCCGATGTGAGAGAGCCCCCTGTGTACAGAGGAGATGGGTCTGACAAGCTTTCAGTGCATGAGTGGGAGGAGCTCATGGACACCTACTTGAGGAAGAGGAGCGTACAGCTGAGAGAGCAATATCAGGAAATGTTGTCTAGACTAATGGGCAAAGCCAAAGACATTGTGAGGATTACGCTTCGTAGTAACCCATCACTGAAGCCTCATGAGAACCCAAAAGTTATTACTGACATACTGAAACAGCATTTCAGCGGTGTGTCATGTTCCAGTATGCCTCTTGCAGACTTCTATAGCACTGTGCCTGTAGCAGGAGAGAACCCAGTTGAGTACTGGATCCGCCTTAACAAGGCTGTTGATGCAGCTGAAGAGGGCCTGAGCAGACAGGGGCGGCATATTGATGATCCCTGTCGAGAGGTGACCATGATGTTTGTCAAATATTGTCCTGATCCTTCCCTTGCTGCAGTGCTGCGGTTCAAAGCGCCAGAGAAATGGACGGCTGGTGAAATACAGGAGCATGTTGACCGTTATCAGATCGAGACGAGAGAACAGCTGAACACAAGACAAAACCGTCCTGGTCCAGTGAGGCATGTCACCGCTCATACTCAAGCATCCGTTTCTGAGGAGGCATCTATGCCCAGCCAGCCTGCAATGCCCCCTGTCCAGGCTGAAGCCAGTGTCACATCTGCTCCTCAGTTTGATGATAATTGTCTAAGGACTCTGATTGGTCTCCTTGACCGCACACTCATTCAGAACAGCCAGGCGATGGCTCAGAATAATCAGCCAATGTATAGACAGCATTCGTCTGACCAGTCACAGAGGAAACAATGCAAGGTTTGCAAGTCTATGGAACACTCCACTCTAGCACACTGCAGGCGGGACCGCCTATGTTTGTCTTGCTACAGGCCAGGACATATCAAGAGACTCTGTCCTAGTTACACTCCCGGGCGGGAGGACCAGGCCACACATCCACCTCGAGAGCAGCAGCCTTTAAACTGACTGGCCCGCATTGGGAGAGGGAATGTGCGGGTGAGGACAAACAAACCCTCAGGAGTGACAGTGAAATTGAACAGTGTTATGTGAAAATGTGCAGTGCAGCACCGGCTGGTGTGAAAGTGATAGCACAGAACACACAGAGAATTGAGCCATACGATGAGTTATTCTATGCTCCAGTCAATGTGAATAACGCATTCCAGATGCAGGGGATGCTTGATTCAGGGTCCATGGCCTGTACTTTCAGTGAAGAAGCAGAGGAAAAGATGCTGAGTGAGAAAGTACTGTCAGAACGAAGACCGATGACTCAGGAAGTGGTTTTGGTGGGCTGTGGAGGAAAACTCACTAAACCAAAGTGCATGTACGAGGTTGAACTGAAGGTGTATGGGGAGAGCTGCATCGTTCCAGTCCTTGTGGTGCCAGGCCAGCGAGATGATCTAATTATTGGCACAAATGTCATCAAGTTTCTCATGCACAAGTTGAAGAACAGTGATGATTACTGGCGCCTTATCTCGGTTTGCAGCCTGTCTTCATCCCCAGAATGTGAACAGTTCTTGGACCTCATGGCAAACACATCCCGTTGGAGGGGTGAGGAGCTACCGGACAAAATCGGCACAGTCAAGCTCAAGCAGTCGGTCACTCTTCTAGCTATGCAAGAGTACCTCGTTTGGGGTAAGCTACCTAACGATACTCCCATGTCACCAGGAAGCACCGTGATAGTGGAACCGACCTCATCCAAGTCCAAGCCACGTAACATCATGGTTGGCCGTATCGTGACACCTCTGTGGGGTGATAGGTGGATCCCCATGAAGGTCACCAATCTGTCTGATAGACCAGTTACGCTGAAGAGGAACTGTAAGCTGGCAGATGTGTCCCCCTGTTTGGCCGTGGAAGATTTTGAGCTGCTTCAAGGCTCTAGTCAGATCGACAAGGCTGTTCCAGCCAAGCACCAAGCGTCTACCAGTCCTTCAGATCTCGAACAGAGACTGCTGGATGTCGGCCTTGACAAACTTGACATACGACCTTGTCTTACTAGCCAAACAGGGAAGGAGAAGTTAGTTCAGCTGCTCGAGCGTTACAACGATGTATTCTCCAAGCATGAAATGGACTGCGGTGAGGCAAAGGGCTTTGTCCATCGCATTCGACTGACCGATGAACGCCCGTTCCGCCTTCCGTACCGAAGAGTACCCCCTGCTCACTACCAGAAACTACGCCAAGTCCTGACAGACATGGAAGAGCAAGGGATAATTCGGAAGTCTGTGAGTGACTATGCCTCACCGCTGGTGATGGTATGGAAAAAGGACGGAAACCTGAGGATCTGCACCGATTTCCGTTGGTTGAATGCGAGAACACTCAAGGATGCCCATCCTCTTCCACACCAGTCAGACTGCTTGGCTGCTTTGGGAGGGAACACCTACTTCAGCACGATGGACTTAACGTCTGGTTTCTATAACATCCCCATGGCTGAAGATGACAAAAAATACACAGCCTTCACCACACCACTGGGCCTGCATGAGTATAACAGGATGCCGCAGGGGCTGTGCAATAGTCCTGCTTCATTTATGCGCATGATGCTGAGTATATTTGGAGATTTGAACTTCAGCAGCCTGTTATGTTACTTGGACGATTTACTTGTTCTTGCATCATCTGAAGAGGAGGCCCTACAGAGGCTAGAGGTCGTCTTCCAGCGTCTGCGAGACCACAACTTGAAGTTGAGTCCCAAAAAGTGTCACCTGATGCGATCGTCCGTCAAGTTTCTGGGACACATCATAGATGGCAGCGGTGTGGCTGTGGATCCTGCGAAGGTGGAAGTGATATCCAATATGTCGAAGTCAGATCTCATGGAAGATGACGGGTGTACACCCTCAGTGCGGAGGATCAGATCGTATTTGGGTATGGTGTTTTTCTACCAGCACTTCATCCCCAACTGCTCTGCCATCGCCAAGCCACTCTTTGCTCTAACTGCTGGTCAAAAGAGAAGAGGAAAGAAGAAAGTGAATGTCAAGGCAGGAACATTCAGGAAACTCATACCTGATGATTGGACTCCAGAGTGTGACACCGCCTTCGTCAGTCTTAAAGAGAGTCTGCTGAACTGCGTGGTCCTTGCACATCCCGACTTCTCACGTCCCCTGATTCTGTCAACTGATGCTTCCTTGGATGGGCTCGGTGCAGTGTTGTCACAGATACCAGCTGGTGAAAGTAAAGCACGGCCCATAGCATTCGCAAGTAAGACCCTGAGCAGCTCTCAGAAGAATTATCCAGCTCATCGGCTTGAATTCTTGGCGCTGAAATGGAGTGTGTGTGACAAGTTCAGCCATTGGCTGAAAGGCACTTCTTTCACAGTATGGACGGACAACAATCCACTCACATACATAATGACTAAGCCCAAACTCGACGCCTGCGAACAACGATGGGTCGCAAAGCTCGCTCCTTACACTTTCAGCCTGAAGCACATAGCAGGAACCAAGAACGTCGTGGCTGATGCTCTCAGTAGGGACCCGTTTGCCAAGACAGTTGGGCATAGACTCGTCTCAGAGTCGTACAACAATCTGCTTGCAGAGTCTGATGGAGTTGGCGTGAATGGAGTTCAGGATGCCTTTCGTTTGAAAGTCCAGTGTCACCGGACAAAGAAGACAAAACAGGGTGCTATGTCTCATTGTCCCCAGCCCTTGTGTAAAGACATTGTGAAAGCTGTCCTTGATTCTCATGACCACTGGAATGCAGCTGCAGAATCCAGGGCAACAGAACTGGTTCAGTCCATTCAACACCTTGTTCCACCTGGGCAAGATCTGCTTCCTGCCTTCTCCTTGGAAGAGCTCCGGCAAAGCCAAGAGCTTGACCCTGGCATCTCTAAAGTCATGCCTTTTCTGAGTCGACAGAGGAGACCCTCAAGGCGAGAGAAAGACGGTCTAGACAGATGTGCTCTGACGCTTATCAAGCAGTGGGAGAGACTTAAGGTCATCGATGGAGTGCTGTATAGAGTCGCCAAGGACCCTTTGAGCAAGCAGAAGAGACACCAGTTTGTCTTGCCCCTGAATCTGATCGGAAAGGCCTTACGTGGTGTGCATGATTTGGCCGGACATCAAGGACAGGCAAGAACGATTCACCTGGCAAGACAGCGGTTCTTTTGGCCCAGGATGGAGCATCAGATCAAAGACTATGTGAAGTGCTGTCAAAGGTGCATTCTGGCCAAGACACCGGACCCTTCTGCCAGAGCTCCGCTTGAAAGTATCAGGACTTCCGCTCCTATGGAACTAGTGTGTTTGGATTTCTGGAGTGCGGAGGATAACAAGCAACGTTCAGTAGATGTTCTTGTCCTAACAGATCACTTCACAAAGTTGGCTCACGCCTTTCCCTGCACTAATCAACAGGCGAAGCAAGTTGCCAAGAAGTTGTGGGATAACGTCTTCTGTGTGTATGGATTTCCAGGACGAATTCACACAGATCAGGGAGCCAATTTTGAGAGTGAGCTCATTGCAGAACTGCTCAAACTATCAGGAGTCTCCAAGTCACACACTACAGCGTACCACCCTATGGGGAACGGAGGAACTGAGAGATTTAACAGAACTTTGGGGAGCATGCTCCGTTCACTGCCGCTGAGAGAGAAGGCCAAGTGGCCCCAGCAAATCCAGACCCTGACATTTGCATACAATGCAACGGTGCATGAGACAACTGGATACGCACCTTTCCACCTAATGTTTGGTCGGGTTCCAAGACTTCCCATTGATGTGATGTTCAAACAGGTTCTGCATGACCCAGTGGTTGTTGACTATGGCAGCTATGTGACAACGCTTATGTCCTACCTCCATGAGGCAGCGGATGTCGCTCAGAGACATGCCATCAAAGAGCAAGACAAGCAAGCCAGGGGTTACAATCGGAAGGTCAAGGGCACTTGTTTGAATGTGGGAGACAGAGTACTCCTCGCCAACAAAGGCGAGAGGGGGAAGAAGAAACTTGCAGACAAGTGGGAACCGACGGTCTATACTGTCGTGGACAGCAATCCGCAGACTCATATCTACAAGTTGGAGGATAACAACGGGAAAAGAAAGGTGGTACATCGCAACCTTATACTGGATATCAGCTTCCTGCCTGTAGAGTCTGCTGATGGAGGCATGTCGGATACTGAGATCAGTTTTGATGATTCAGAGGACGAGTCTCAAGTGGAGGATTCCATCAACTCTTTGGAGGAGGAGGATTCAAAGGATAGGACGAGTGCATGGGTACTCAGTGGGGCAGAAGACAATGCCAGTCACCGATCCTGTGATGAAGCTGATACGGACGAAGATGAGTCTGATGCGGACGCAGAGTCAGACCAGTCAGTTGCCCCTGATGCAGCATCAGTGGTTGAAGGAAGTAGTGTCCAGTCATTTAGACCAGTCACAGTGCCAGCAGTTGACATATCAGACACAGTGTCGAGTGTTCACACAGCCCACCCTCCACCAGTTATTCCTGACACACTAACAAGAGTTGAGAAAAAGCAGGGTCGAGTCAGGCAGGCACCCACACAAGGAGACACTCAGGGTGTGGTTAGGACACGTGCTGGCAGGGTTGTTAAGAAAGTCAACCGGTTGGTAGAAACAATGGTTCAGAAACCACTTAGCATGGGGGGGTTCGCCTACTGATTCAGTTAGGATTCCCAGTCACTTGCCCTGTTCTAGAGGGGTTTTATTTTGTTCTTTTTGTTTCATTGAGATGAGATGTTGCTTGTCTTTTTCTGTTTTTTTTCTTTTTCTTTCCTTCTGCATTGTGTCATTGTAGTATGGTGTACTTACTGAATGTGCTCACCGGTATGGTTTGGGACTCAAGTAGGCCGGGTAGCTTGGTGTACACGGCACCGAGCATTTCTAGGAGGGTCTGGTTGGCCAACCCTTCTCCGAACCTGTTCATCAGGTAGCTTTTAGCTGAGTGAAGATTTGATCTTTGTGTGTACCCGTGCCAGTTTTGTCAAAGTGTTGTCCCTACCAGTGTTATGTCCTGTCAGTCGCTCGGGATTTTGGTGGAATTCAGGAGGGGTGAATGTAGCAGGTATATAAGATATACAAGTGGATGCATTCCACCAAAGATCCCTCACATGCCATATTATTTATTGACACTTTATTTTGTAATGTTTTGTGCAATTTATCATTTTGGGAGCTATGTAATGTTTTATTTTGAAGTCCTCACTCCTTCCTGCTGTGACGTCATTCACCTGCGTTTGCTTCCTCCTCTCTCTCTTGCTAGAAGCCAGCTCTGAGAGAGGTGGGTTGGTTTTCTGCTCTTAGTAGATTTTTGCATTAAAGTTGTTTTAAGTGCATTTAACCAGTGCAAACGGTAAAACTATGTTGTAATTCAGTTCTGTATGTTACTATATGTTTGTTTTGCAAAGGTTAAAGTGTTTTAATGTACTGTTTAGTGAAGTTCTGTTTAACAGCACTTGTGAGGACTCTGCACTCTTACACACACAGACACACACACACATCAGTGACTGCAGCATGGCAGCTGATTGCCAATTTGTCAATTGTCCTTCATTGCAGTTGGTGTGGTGTTGCAGAGGTGTGCTGTGCTAATGCCTGCTGCATTCTGTGTGTCTTTCTGTTTCTGTGCAGGTATGTTTTTGTTGCTCCCATTCATTATTGTATGTTGTATTAAGTGTGTTTTATTGTTTCATTTACTTTTATAGAAAATACTGTTTAGCCAATGGTGTATTTAATTTCAAGTGTAACTCTGTAAGTCATTGTTAGCTGACACGCGCTCTTGCTAGAAGCCAGCTCTGAGAGAGTTGGTGTGGTGTTGCAGAGGTGTGCTGTGCTAATGCCTGCTGCATTCTGTGTGTCTTTCTGTTTCTGTGCAGAAATAAATATGCCAAAGGCTAAAGAGCGATCCCGAGTCCTCTTGTCCGTCTAAACACAACGCAGAGCTCAATCCGGTTACACAAGTGTCCATGACAACAAAAATATATGATGTGGAGACAATAAAGACTATTATTATCATTATTATTGAAGGTGGCAACAGTCCATTTGATCGGTAAAATATTTCTGGGGTATATTTAGAATGTGTGCAGGCTTGAGTATGTTGAATCTAGTTTGCATTATGAGGATTTATTTGACACAATAAAATAAAATGGCGATAGTATTCCGTGTGGGACAGACGGCCTGTCACTGTCAGATTTGGGAGAGCAGCGCAGCTTTGTTGTTGCGAGGAAAGCGGTAAAATTAGACTTTCGTGGTTGTTTTCGTCTCAGATTTAGTCCGACGGAGCGTCACAGTATAACTCCATGGGGACACAAAAGCGACACAAAAGTAGGACCCGGAAGTATCTCAGGAGGGGGCGCTCACGTCACAGCTAAAATACTGAATGGGGTGTTGTGCTAATTTGCTTATTTCCATCGCTCAAAATTTATATTTTTTTGTATATATCCTCTCTTCATAATGTAAATAATATCCCAAGCGGCACACTTTACTACTTATTTAGATGGAAATAAGCAAATTAGCACAACACCCCATAGTCCCATTCAATTCAATGCAATTTATTTAGGGCTTATGGTAGGGGAAATAGCATATAAGGAGCTTTTGCACAAAATAACACCTGGACCTCTTTGATGGGGACGTAACAACTACAAAGAAAGGTAAGAAAGCCTTCTAGCATGGAATTCTCCTTTAAAGAAACACCTGAAGTCTGTCATTTTTATAATTGAATGTAACAGGTAAAACATTGACTATACTACCAACCCTCACTTCCTTCTTAGTGTGTTTAGGGCACGGGTTGCCCAGTGACAATATGCCTGACATAATGAACACATTTCTTTTGAAATCTTGCACACACTTTCCCACTATATAGGCAGAGGAGGGAATGGCACTTGAACATTTTTCAAATCAGCCTCATGGCGGCGCTATAACCTAATAGGCCGGTTTGAGTCTTATACCTGTGTGTGTGTGTGTGTGTGTGTGTGTGTGTGTGTGTGTGTGTGTGTGTGTGTGTGTGTGTGTGTGTGTGTGTGTGTGTGTGTGTGTGTGTGTGTGCGTGTGCGTGCGTGTGCGAGTATGCGTTGCGTGTCACAGTGTGTGACTCGGTCCTTTTAGCTCTAATACACAGCAATCCTCAGCTTTCTAATCCATTCACGTGTCCAACCAAGCTAATCACACACACACACACACACACACACACACACACACACACACACACACACACACACACACACACACACACACACACGTTATTAACTGGTGAGGACTTTTCTCTTATCTTTGTCATTTCCATTTTCCAACAGTAAATATTACATGTCCTGCAGTTATCTGGAATTTACAGTACTGTCAATTCCAGCCCATTCCAGAATCCGTAGCAGTTGATTTCTTTCCCCCCAATAGTAAAAGTCGGTCAGTCGGTTTGATGGGGAGTCGGTGTGTTCACCTAATCATGTTAGTAATGATCTAATTAACTAAACATAGTGATGTAATGGTAATATAATAATATCTCAAACTTATATATCGCTTTTCTGAGTACCAAAAGACGCTTTACATGGGGGGGCTTTACAGAGGTAACAACAAATTAAAACAACTTCAATAGAAAAAATAAAAAATATAACACTAAAAGCTAAAGAACATTAAAAGACAGTGAAAAGGGTTAGCTAGGGAAGGCAACTTTGAAGAGGTGGGTTTTGAGGGTGGATTTGAAGGTTTGAAGGGTGGGGGCATCTCTGAGTGCCTTAGGGAGGGCATTCCACAGGGTTGGGGCAGCAAAGGCGAAAGCTCTGTCGTCGTCGTCCCCCCCCCCCCCCCCCCCACGTACGGCGTTTGGTTTTTGGGGACGTCGAGGAGGTTTGCATCACCAGACCTGAGGGAGCGAGAGAGAGGGGGCATGGCGTTTGAGGAGGTCACAGAGGTATGGGGGAGCCAGGTTATTTAGTGCTTTGTATGGTGGTCAGGAGTGTTTTGAAGTGGATTCTTTGTTTAACCGGTGATGTAAAACAAACGGTGCGAACACGAAAAAATCTATAATTGTCTTTATTGTCGATGGCATTTAATGTTTGTGTTATAGGGACAAGATGACGTACATTTTCCCTCCATTGTCAATGGGGTTCTTAAAACAAACATTGAACTAAAAACAAACATTGAACCTGTCTATAGGAGGGACAACAGCACACCACCAGCCTGGACATACAGGGATAGAATTATAAACACAAGACTTTGGGGAAAACGTAATATTTTCCCTGAGCCGTATCCAACAATAGTGTGTTTTCTTACATCCTCCATTTCAGCACTCAGCTGGTGAGTAATCGCTGATATGAAAGTTCTCTTTCCCATTCTGCTCCGGAGCACACTAGATGCTGTGGATCAGGGCTGGGCGATGGAGAGGGCCACTATAGTTCCACACTCACTCCAGAGGGCCACTATATAGTTCCACACTCACTCCAGAGGGCCACTATAGTTCCACACTCACTCCAGAGGGCCACTATAGTTCCACACTCACTCCAGAGGGCCACTATATAGTTCCACACTCACTCCAGAGGGCCACTATAGTTCCACACTCACTCCAGAGGGCCACTATAGTTCCACACTCACTCCAGAGGGCCACTATAGTTCCACACTCACTCCAGAGATCCACTATAGTTCCACACTCACTCCAGAGGGCCACTATAGTTCCACACTCACTCCAGAGGGACACTATAGTTCCACACTCACTCGGCCAAATTGCATGTTACTGTCGTAGCAAAAATAGCCGATCTACAAGCTCAAAGCGTGTTGCATTGCGACACGCTTTGAGCTTGTAGATCAGCTTTTTTTGCTATTATCTGAATTGAAATCCGATTTTCTTTTTGTTATTTTTTTATTGGAAACCTGAAAAGTAAAAATATAATTGAATGTCAAATGCCTTTATTTATAGATATGTTAACTTTATGAACTAAATAAAAGTACATTGGACATACAAAAATGGTGGCGCTATAGTGTAGCAGAGTGGCTCACAGCCTGATGGTGGCGCTATAGTGTAGCAGAGTGGCTCACAGCCTGATGGTGGCGCTATAGTGTAGCCGAGTGGCTCACAGCCTGATGGTGGCGCTATAGTGTAGCAGAGTGGCTCACAGCCTGATGGTGGCGCTATAGTGTAGCAGAGTGGCTCACAGCCTGATGGTGGCGCTATAGTGTAGCAGAGTGGCTCACAGCCTCAGCCTAAATCTAGTCAACCAGGCCTGCAGTATAGGCTATGCACTGGACACATGTGCATGACATTATTTCAACGACCTAGAAATAAGAAATGTTAGAGGGTGAAATGTTTATTTTGATGTCGATATAAATGTCATATAATTTGCATAGGCTATGTAATGTCATTGACATTACTGACTGATCAGACGATGAACACATTTATATTCCAAATCCCAAACACTTCTTACTTATTCATAAGTTCATATTTGGTGCCACATTGTAGGCATTATTGTTTGCAGTTTTATTAATGTTAGTTTTTCCCTCTATCAGTATTTAGTACAATTATTGTTTTACTCTTTAAAAACTTTAGTAACACCTGTTTGACAAATAAATTGAATTAAATGTGCCTGCCTTCTTTCAATCACAGATCAGATGAGGATATCAAAATCACTAACTTCTCTTAAACCATATTATTTATTTTATGCTCCGCCTCCATCACACGACGGTGTCGAAAAGTAGCAGATCTATAGAAGCTCACACCACCAGCGTGACGCACGAGCAGGACATGTTGTGACTTGTGAGCTTGTAGATCGTAGATTAGATCGTAGATTTGTGCCGCGGCCGTCATACGACGACATAGAAATCTGTATTTTGGAAGAAATTCAATTAGTAAGGAGTTGTTCCCCGTGCGTGCGTGCGTGCGTGCGTGCGACCGTGCGTGCGTGCGTGCGTGCGTGCGTGCGTGCGTGCGTGCGTGCGTGCGTGCGTGCGTGCGTGCGTGCGTGGGGGTCAACGGAGGGGCAGAGCTATTTTAGACCGGGCTAAACTGGTCCAACACCTCTGGAGATTAACCTTTAACCCCTACACATCCCCCTGGTGATACTAACTGCTGGGACCTCTGGAGATTAACCTTTGACCCCAACAGCACCTAATCCTGATATTATACTATTATCATTGTCTTTACCAGGCCGAAGACAACTAAACATACTCTCTCCCCATGCCTTCGGCCTGGTGGAGACAACTAAACATACTCTCTCCCCATGCCTTCGGCCTGGTGGAGACAACTAAACATACTCTCTCCCCGTGCCTTCGGCCTGGTGGAGACAACTAAACATACTCTCTCCCCGTGCCTTCGGCCTGGTGGAGACAACTAAACATACTCTCTCCCCGTGCCTTCGGCCTGGTGGAGACAACTAAACATTCTCTCTCCCCGTGCCTTCGGCCTGGTGGAGACAACTAAACATACTCTCTCCCCATGCCTTCGGCCTGGTGGAGACAATAAAACATACTATTCTTATTATTCTTATTATTACTATTACTATTATTATTATTATTATTATTAGTAGTATATGAGCAGACTGTGGTTGTACCGGTCAGTACAACAGTATCAGACTGTGGTTGTACCGGTCAGTACAACAGTATCAGACTGTGGTTGTACTGGTCAGTACAACAGTATCAGACTGTGGTTGTACCGGTCAGTACAACAGTATCAGACTGTGGTTGTACTGGTCAGTACAACAGTATCAGACTGATGTTGTACCGGTCAGTACAACAGTATCAGACTGTGGTTGTACCGGTCAGTACAACAGTATCAGCCTGTGGTTGTACCGGTCAGTACAACAGTATCAGACTTTGGTTGTACCGGTCAGTACAACAGTATCAGACTGTGGTTGTACCGGTCAGTACAACAGTATCAGACTGTGGTTGTACCGGTCAATACAACAGTATCAGACTGTGGTCGTACCGGTCAGTACAACAGTATCAGACTGTGGTCGTACCGGTCAGTACAACAGTATCAGACTGTGGTTGTACCGGTCAGTACAACAGTATCAGACTGTGGTTGTACCGGTCAGTACAACAGTATCAGACTGTGGTTGTACCGGTCAGTACAACAGTATCAGACTGTGGTCGTACCGGTCAGTACAACAGTATCAGACTGTGGTTGTACCGGTCAGTACAACAGTATCAGACTGTGGTTGTACTGGTCAGTACAACAGTATCAGACTGTGGTCGTACCGGTCAGTACAACAGTATCAGACTGTGGTCGTATACCGGTCAGTACAACAGTATCAGACTGTGGTCGTATACCGGTCAGTACAACAGTATCAGACTGTGGTTGTACCGGTCAGTACAACAGTATCAGACTGTGGTCGTACCGGTCAGTACAACAGTATCAGACTGTGGTCGTACCGGTCAGTACAACAGTATCAGACTGTGGTTGTACCGGTCAGTACAACAGTATCAGACTGTGGTTGTACCGGTCAGTACAACAGTATCAGACTGTGGTCGTACCGGTCAGTACAACAGTATCAGACTGTGGTTGTACCGGTCAGTACAACAGTATCAGACTGTGGTTGTACCGGTCAGTACAACAGCAGCAGACTGTGGTCGTACCGGTCAGTACAACAGTATCAGACTGTGGTTGTACCGGTCAGTACAACAGTATCAGACTGTGGTTGTACCGGTCAGTACAACAGTATCAGACTGTGGTTGTACCGGTCAGTACAACAGTATCAGACTGTGGTTGTACCGGTCAGTACAACAGTATCAGACTGTGGTCGTATACCCGTCAGTACAACAGCAGCAGAAGGCTGACCCTAGCGCGATATCTCAGGGACATCTCGGAGGGTCTTTAATGACTTTTGGCAGAAGACCTCCACTTGAACCCGAGGATGAACCGATTAGATGTGACGGGGTCAGCGTTCAAGATCACCGCTGTGACCTCGCAAAGCACGTTAACGATATAAAGTCTTCATTCAGCGCATGACGACTCTGGACTCAACCACCATTCTGTATCTCTGTTTCCATAGCTTGAATTTCCTCATTGAGCGACCGTATGCACCATTATGTATTAATCATTGGCATGGTGTTTTCCTGTTATGTGAACTTCCCCTTCATTCTGTTAGCCTTACAATACATTTATTGAAGGTATATAGAGGTGACATGAATGAATGAATAGTTTATTTCGATCTTTTGAGAGGGAGACATTACACAAAAGCAGTTTACTTTTAGGTGATCGAAATAAGTTTAAAGCTTAATTATTAGTGCCTATCCTTATCTCAACGTATTCCAAAATACTGTTGAAGATATGCATCACAAACAACATATAAACAAAACAAACAAATGCCATTTAACGAAGGAGAATAGAAAATTAAACAAACAAAAAAACTAAAAACAAAACAGACAACGAGAAAAAACAAAAAGACATCATCATCATCATCATACTTGGAAGTTATGCGGGAACGCCGCCCTATACTGAGGAAGTTATGCGGGAACGCCGCCCTATACTGAGGAAGTTATGCGGGAACGCCGCCCTATACTGAGGAAGTTATGCGGGAACGCCGCCCTATACTGAGGAAGTTATGCGGGAACGCCGCCCTATACTGAGGAAGTTATGCGGGAACGCCGCCCTATACTGAGGAAGTTATGTGGGAACGCCGCCCTATACTGAGGAAGTTATGCGGGAACGCCGCCCTATACTGAGGGGCAAAAAAACCCCCTACTTTCTGGCCTCGGCAGCCCCGTATACATCCCAACAGAAAAGTCCTATTTGATTGAATGAAATGACTTTAAACCACATTAAAGTCACTTTGCCACTCGATCTGCCATTCACTTTATGCATGCATTGTTGTATGTCTCCCTCACACACTTTGAAACCGGTTTAGTTTCTGCTGCCTGGAGCCTTTGCTCTCTGTGCTGCATGGGTGCCTCTCTCTCTCTCTCTCTCTCTCTCTCTCTCTCTCTCTCTCTGTCTCTGTCTCTCTCTCTCTCTCTCTCTCTCAGCAGGAGGGATGCTCCTAGCAGGACGCTTAAAACAACAAACCAATTAGACGGTAAGACAGCGGATTAGAGCCGCTTCTAATCTGCTGCAAGTGGCATTAACCTATTTTGGCCGGGAAACCCTTTTTGGTGTTATATAGCATATTATGGTATGCTTTATAGCTATTCAAAAATGGCAGACCTTATACAAGCTCGCAGCGCGCCACCGAGTGGCGCGCTGCGAGCTTGTATAAGGTCTGCCATTTTTGAAAAATCGGAAGAACGACTGACGTAGAAACGTAGCTTTTTCAGAAAACTGTCGGGATGTAGAGGAACATTTTTAGAATCTGATCTGAGGTCAGAACGGGTTAAGGGCAGATTACCCTGGATTAGGATGACGCGCGGCAGGCAGAGGCTCGCTGAGCACCACTCGTGCGCCAACGCTTCCTTTCTCAAGGAAAACGTCTCCGTCGGGAATAAGCTGTCCGAATCCGGAACCACACGTTTATAGGAATACTTATTATTTGGATTAACGTTTTTAATGTAACAACGTTGTGGGCCTACTTTTTTTTTTTAAAGACATCTATTTGGTTTATCGTTTCTGTTGTTCCCAAAGGACCGGTTATGGACGTTCCCGTTCCCGATGGACTTACGGCGGGACGGCGGCGTTCCTCCTCCTGCCTCACGTTACTCTCCAACTGAAAGATAAAAGAAGAAAACGTCAGGAAAACCGTCAAACTGCCCGGGTAAAAAAAAAAAAAAAAAAAAAAAACGCCGACACGAACAATTTAAACCACACAGAACGGTGGAGAAAAACACTTAATTCTTTTTTTTTTTAACGCTTTTTTTTATAGTTTTTTTTAATTCCCGCGCGGTTGGGTTTGGACATTGACGTTGAAAGCATGGCGTTCATGCCGGTGAAGTTCGACCTGCCCAAGCGCGTGAAGCTGGCCCAGGCGCTGTGGCTGCTCTACTGGCTGTCGGTGATGGCGGGCATCCTGATCTTCAGCATGGGCATCTTCTTCAAGGTGGAGCTGCGGAAGCGCAGCGAGATGATGGACAACAGCGAGAGCCACTTTGTGCCCAACCTGCTCATCCTGGTGGGCCTGGTGACCGGCGCCGTCAACGCCTTCGGCGGCAAGGTGTGCCACGACTCGCTGGACCCCGCCAAGTTCCCCAAGTGGAAGCCCATGCTGCAGAACTACCTGCTGTTCTGCTGCGGTAGGTTCTGCCCGGTTCTGCCCGCTTCCGTCACCTGTGTGGGTCGACTCCCCCTGCAGAGTCATAGGGCCGATTCATACTCCTGTTTTTACCGTTGTTTCGGCGCTGTAGAGTTTTTACCGTTGTTTCGGCGCTGTAGAGCCGAAATGATTTCAGCTCGTCAGAAACTTTCAGTAGCACCGAAGAGCCGACTTTAGGACGGTACCCCCCCCCCCCCCCCCCCTGAACCTCAAATGACGTCACATTGTAGGCCAAATTGTAGGTTTGTTGTAGGTCATTGTGGGTCATTGTTGATCATTGTTGTAGGTCATTGTAGGTCACATTGTAGGCCAAACCGACCTTTATTCGGCTCTAAAATAGGAGTATGAATCGGCCCTTCTCCAAGTGTCCTTGAGCAAGACTCTGAACCCCTGATTGCTCCCGATGTGCAGGTCATGGTGCCTTGCATGGTTTCCTCCGCCATCGGTGTGTGTGTGTGTGTGTGTGTGTGTGTGTGTGTGTGTGTGTGTGTGTGTGTGTGTGTGTGTGTGTGTGTGTGTGTGTGTGTGTGTGTGTGAATGTAATGCACAATCTATGTAAAGGTGTGTGATTGTGTGTGTGTGTGTGTGTGTGTGTGTGTGTGTGTGAATGGGTGAATGTAATGCACAATGTATGTAAAGGTGTGTGAGTGTGTGTGTGTGTGTGTGTGTGTGTGTGTGTGTGTGTGTGTGTGAATGGGTGAATGTAATGCACAATGTATGTAAAGGTGTGTGATTGTGTGTGTGTGTGTGTGTGTGTGTGTGTGTGTGTGTGTGTGTGTGTGTGTGTGTGTGTGTGTGTGTGTGTGTGTGTGTGAATGGGTGAATGTAATGCACAATGTATGTAAAGGTGTGTGATTGTGTGTGTGTGTGTGAATGGGTGAATGTAATGCACAATCTATGTAAAGGTGTGTGATTGTGTGTGTGTGTGTGAATGGGTGAATGTAATGCACAATCTATGTAAATATATATATCTATATTTATATATTTAAAGCGCCTTGGATAAAGGCGCTATATATAAATGCACCTTAACCATTTACTTTTAGCTCATACTCGCTAAATCATGATGCAAAAACCTATACGAGGGCTACGTCTCTATGCCCATGGGGGGGGGGAGGGGCTACGTCTCTATGCACAGGGGAAGGGAGGGGGAGGGGAGGGGGGGGGGGGGAGGCAATTTGGTTTACAGCAGATGATCGTAGAGGTTTGAAACGTAAAAAAAAACAGTCAGCAACAGTCTGTAAAACAACTGCCCTCTCCAGACCACGAATGCAGCGTTTACTACAGGGTGGAAGAAATGCTAAACGCCTCTCCTCTCCTCTCCTCTCCTCTCCTCTCCTCTCCTCTCCTCTCCTCTCCTCTCCTCTCCTCTCCTCTCCTCTCCTCTCCTCTCCTCTCCTCTCCTCTCCTCTCCTCTCCTCTCCTCTCCTCTCCTCTCCTCTCCCCTGATGACACGTGAATGCTATTTCATACGTGAATGCTGTTTCATACGTGAATGCTGTTTCATATGTGAACGCTGTTTCATACGTGAATGCTGTTTCATACGTGAACGCTGTTTCATACGTGAATGCTGTTTCATACGTGAATGCTGTTTCATACGTGAACGCGTGCAATGAATGTATGAATGTATTTGGGTCCAATCCATCCCAGAATGCACTCTGTTCCTACCCGGAAGGAGGAGTGAAATCGCCTCATGCGCTTTAGAGCAACTTAATGCAAGTGGATGGGAGGAGAAACCCGGTGCCGTCTCTATTAATATATACTCTAAGGCCTCTTTTAGACGGCGACGATCTCCATATAACACGTCAAAGTCCCGTTGCGTTCTCATTTTTTCTTACCCTTTACACGAGAACGCACACGTTATGATATAATGTGCTATTATGCTATACTGCTATAGGTGGCGATAACGGGCTGCCAAATAGACAGGTCACCCACGTACAAGAAGAAGAAGCCCTTCTCGTAAGCGGCGCAACACTGCTCTGGGCGCGCCACGGGATGGTATATATTTTATAATACATTAGGCTACATAAACGCTGCTGCCGCGGCTGCCGTCTATCACAAGGCTTTTTATTTACATCATGGTTTTACATTCAACATCGCTGATGAGCATCACTGTGTAGGCGAGGAGGGAGGCTTGTTCAGGAACTCCATCATATCATAATGATATGGCTCTGCATCAATGTAATAAACATATGCGCTGTGAGCCAACGTGAGCCATGATGTCATAAGTTTTGCGGATTCACCGTTTTGCCTGTTTATATGGAGACCATATAGGAAACGGCGTTCTGAAAGATTTCCACTCTGGGAGGCGGTTTCACTTCGTTGCGTTTTCACCTCCTGAGAATACGGTTCTCGTCTAAATGACAGCAGCAAACGATACTTTATTTTGACGTTTTATATGAACACCATCCTCGTGTAAATAGCACCTACGGTTGAGAGCTTGTAGATCAGCTATTTTCGGGGCGCCAGCACGCTTTAGCTATAGTGGAGATGCAGGTGTAAGTGCAGTTTGTGGAAAGAAAGGAATTCTCCTGAATGCTGCCTTCGGGTATATTATGGCATGGACATTTTGCATTTCTTTCACCGTGCACTGTAAATCCCTGTACTGTAAATCCCTGGAACATGTGACGCGTTTAAACCTAAACACCATGTGTGTAATAATAAAATGCCAAGTGTTTATTAATGGTCATAAAATACAGTAGAACACGAGTTCACTCAAACACCTCACGAGAACACATGGGGCTGTATTTTGCGTGTCTTAAGTACCAGGTCTGATTCCCTAACTTGAGTAAACTAAAGACCTGGAGGCGTGATCAATGATCTTTGGCCACTCAGAATAGCCAAAGAGCATTGATCACGCCTCCAGGTCTTTAGTTTACTCAAGTTAGGGAATAAGACCTGGTACTTAAGACACGCAAAATACAGCCCCTAGTGTTCAAATTCTAAACACCTATAATATGACTGACTTTGATTGTAAAAACTAAACACGTGTATGTGTTTAAAAAGTGTTACAGGCGATTAAACATGTTCTTCTGTTTATAATCTAAACACTGTGACACGTTTAAAAAGTGTTACAAATATGTGTTTAAAACTGTTTATAACCTAAACGCTTGGGTTTAGTGTGGGCCTTCGTGGTCTGGAGAGGACAGTCTCTCAGAAGAGTAAAAGGGCTGGGGGCTGAAGCCCCTTTTGATGTCTATATGTGTGTGTGCACTTCCCTAATGGGCACATGTGTGCAATTCAAATCAAATCAATTCAAATCAAACTTTATTTATAGAGCACGTTTTAAAACAACCAAGGTTGACCAAAGTGCTGCACATCAGTGGCAGGAGAAACACAGAATATAAACGAGAAAAACAATAATAAAAATGACAAAAATGTAAGCATGAAAGCATAAAATGGACTCAGGAGGGGTTAAAAGCCAGGGAGAAAAGATGAGTCTTAACCCATTCTGACCTGAGATCAGATTCATACGAGGTTTCCACTGGACACACACTGGTCTGATTGACCCATTATGACCTGAGATCAGATTCTAAAAATGTCAGTCGATCGTTCTTCGATTTTTTTCAAAAATAGCAGATCTACAAGCTCATATCGCGCCACCGAGTGGCGCGATATGAGCTTGTAGATCTGCTATTTTTGAAAAATCGAAGAACGACGATGATTTTCTCAAATCTGATCTCAGGTCAGAATGGGTTAAGGTGAGACTTGGGGCAGAGCGAATGTTGAAGGGGCAAAGCTCTTCCAGAGCCTGGGAGCTGCAGCCGCGAAAGAGCGTATAGCGCCCCCTAGTGCTTTGGTTAGTTATTCGGCCCTCTAGCAGTATACCTGATCCGCAGAGCGCAGAGCTCTAGCCGGGGGTGGAGGGTTTTACGAGCGCGGAGAGGTATTCGGGGGCCAGCCTGCATTTAAACATTTATAAAAGTAAATAAAAAGGACTTTAAAATCAATTCTAAAAGAAACCGGGAGCCAGTGAAGGGAGGCCAGCACGGGGGTTATGTGTTCTCTCCATCTTTTTAGTGCCAGCTGTTTAAGTGCCACGGACGACAAGACGTCCTCCCAAAGAAAAAAATAAAATAAAAAAAGATTTTTTTTTATTCTTATTTTTCTTATTCTTCATCCATATTTTGAAAATTCCTCTAATCTGGTGTACAGGTGATGACATGCACATTATACATGCATAATAGAATTACAAATTCTTTCTTTCTTTATAATGGGAGAATTGGCACTAAACTGGTGACCACCAGGTTGCGCTGAAGGATTTGGCGAGCAGCAGCGTTCTGGACCAGTTGCAGTCGTCTGATTGCAGACTGTTCGATACCAATGTATAGTGAGTTGCAATAGTCTAACCTGGAGGAAATTAAAGCATGGATTGCAGTTTCTAGTTGTTTTGGGGGGAGCTGTGGTTTGACTTTAGCCAGGAGACGGAGTTGGAAGAAGCTGGTCTTGACTACGGAGCTGATCTGTTTATGAAATTTAAAGGAGCTGTCGAGGATAATGCCAAGGTTTTTAGCAGATGTGCGAATAGTGGGTGTAAGGGTATCCGGGGGTACTGAGGGGGAGGGGCCAAGTGAGGGTCGAAGATCACTATTTGGGTTTTATTTCCGTTGAGGCTGAGCCTCCTGGTTTTATGACCTCATAAACACACACAACATCCAGTGGATTTTCTTCCCCGTGTCTGTGAAGCCTTTTGAGCTGCAATGAAAAACAGGCAAAAACGGTGAAAAACAGTGACATCTGCTGGCTCTTACATCACCCTCCACACAGAAATAATCTGAGCACTTGTTTGGGCATTCGTGCATGTGTGTGTGTGTGTGTGTGTGTGTGTGTGTGTGTGTGTGTGTGTGTGTGTGTGTATGGTTGAAATGCACGTATCTGGAGATCTGTGGGGGTGTGGTTCCACACCCCCACAGGGAGTGCAGTGCCCGGTATGGAGTCGGTCGGACCCACGCTTCTCCAGAACCACCACAAAAGGCTCTGCTCAGGCTCTGCCAGTGCATGGGCCTAATCAGCCTAAATCCCCTCACCTGTGCCATTTCCAGCTTCTGCCTGAGCCAATTGATTGCCATGGCAACCCCACACCTGTTAATTGATTAGCCTACTTAAACCACAGTCACCGTCAATCAGTTTGCCCTCTTCACAGACAGACAGATACAGAGATCTCCATGTGGGACACAGACAGACAGACAGACAGACAGACAGACAGACAGATACAGAGATCTCCATGTGGGACACAGACAGACAGGCAGATACAGAGATCTCCATGTGGGACACAGACAGACAGGCAGATACAGAGATCTCCATGTGGGACACAGACAGACAGGCAGATACAGAGATCTCCATGTGGGACACAGACAGACAGATACAGAGATCTCCATCTGGGACACAGACAGACAGGCAGATACAGAGATCTCCATTTGGGACACAGACAGACAGATACAGATATCTCCATGTGGGTCACAGACAGACAGATACAGAGATCTCCATGTGGGACACAGACAGACAGATACAGAGATCTCCATGTGGGACACAGACAGACACAGATATCTCCATGTGGGACACAGACAGACAGACAGACAGACAGATACAGAGATCTCCATGTGGGACACAGACAGACAGGCAGATACAGAGATCTCCATGTGGGACACAGACAGACAGACAGACAGATACAGAGATCTCCATGTGGGACACAGACAGACAGACAGATACAGAGATCTCCATGTGGGACACAGACAGACAGACAGATACAGAGATCTCCATGTGGGACACAGACAGACAGATACAGAGATCTCCATGTGGGACACAGACAGACAGATACAGAGATCTCCATGTGGGACACAGACAGACAGATACAGAGATCTCCATGTGGGACACAGACAGACAGGCAGATACAGAGATCTCCATGTGGGACACAGACAGACAGATACAGAGATCTCCATTTGGGACACAGACAGACAGACAGACAGACAGACAGATACAGAGATCTCCATGTGGGACACAGACAGGCAGATACAGAGATCTCCATGTGGGACACAGACAGGCAGATACAGAGATCTCCATGTGGGACACAGACAGGCAGATACAGAGATATCCATGTGGGACACAGACAGACAGACAGATACAGAGATCTCCATGTGGGACACAGACAGACAGATACAGAGATCTCCATGTGGGACACAGACAGACAGATACAGAGATCTCCATGTGGGACACAGACAGGCAGATACAGAGATCTCCATGTGGGACACAGACAGACAGACATAGATATCTCCATGTGGGACACAGACAGACAGACAGACAGATACAGAGATCTCCATGTGGGACACAGACAGACAGATACAGATATCTCCATGTGGGACACAGACAGACAGACATAGATATCTCCATGTGGGACACAGACAGACAGATACAGAGATCTCCATTTGGGACACAGACAGACAGATACAGAGATCTCCATGTGGGACACAGACAGACAGATACAGAGATCTCCATGTGGGACACAGACAGACAGATACAGAGATCTCCATGTGGGACACAGACCGACAGACAGATACAGAGATCTCCATGTGGGACACAGACAGACAGATACAGAGATCTCCATGTGGGACACAGACAGACAGATACAGAGATCTCCATGTGGGACACAGACAGACAGATACAGAGATCTCCATGTGGGACACAGACAGACAGACAGATACAGAGATCTCCATGTGGGACACAGACAGACAGACATAGATATCTCCATGTGGGACACAGACAGACAGACAGACAGATACAGAGATCTCCATGTGGGACACAGACAGACAGACAGACAGACAGACAGACAGATACAGAGATCTCCATGTGGGACACAGACAGACAGATACAGAGATCTCCATGTGGGACACAGACAGACAGACATAGATATCTCCATGTGGGACACAGACAGACAGACAGACAGACAGATACAGAGATCTCCATTTGGGACACAGACAGACAGATACAGAGATCTCCATGTGGGACACAGACAGACAGATACAGAGATCTCCATGTGGGACACAGACAGACAGATACAGAGATCTCCATGTGGGACACAGACAGACAGATACAGAGATCTCCATGTGGGACACAGACAGACAGACAGATACAGAGATCTCCATGTGGGACACAGACAGACAGACAGATACAGAGATCTCCATGTGGGACACAGACCGACAGACAGATACAGAGATCTCCATGTGGGACACAGACAGACAGATACAGAGATCTCCATGTGGGACACAGACAGACAGATACAGAGATCTCCAATTTAAATTCAAATTATAAATTAATAATGCATTTATTAGTGAATTAAAAATGCGAAAACGCACCCAGGGCGCAGTACCCCCCGCGGCCACAAGACAAATATCTCACAACGGGTAAGGGCTAGTAAGGTCAACAAAATCCAATTCAACAATGAATAAGAACAATTACAGCCCAGGCGGTGGCGTAACCGTCTGGGCACTGCGACTGGTAATCCAGTCGCAGTGTGCCGTGGGTTCGACTCCCGAGCCCGACACGGCCTTTACTGCATGTCTTCCCCCCCCCCCCCCCCCCATCTCTCTCCCGTTTCCTGTCAGCCTACTGTCTGTCCCTTCAAAAAAACAATAAAAAGGCGTAAGTCGCAAAAAAAAATCTTAAAAGAAAAAGAATAAGAATTATTACTTTAAAGGAGAATTCCATGCTATAACGCTTTCTTATCTTTCTTACCTTTCTTTGTAGTTCCTACGTCCCCACCAAAGAGGTCCTTTTTTTGTGCAAAAACTCCTTATTGGCTATTTTCCCTACCATAAGCCCTACATGAATTGCATTGAATTGAATGGGAATTGAATGGGGCTATGGGGTGTTGTCCTAGTTCGCTTATTTCCATCGAAAGAAGTCGTAAAGTGTGCCGCTTGGGTTATTATTTACATTATGAAGAGAGGATATATACAAAAAAATATAAATTTTGAGCGATGGAAATAAGCGAATTAGCACAACACCCCATAGCCCCATTCAATTCAATGCAATTCATGTAGGGCTTATAGTAGGGGAAATAGCCAATAAGGAGCTTTTGCACAAAATAACACCTGGACCTCTTTGGTGGGGACGTCACAACTACAAAGAAAGGTAAGAAAGCCTTTTAGTATGGACTTCTCCTTTAATTATTCCTTTTTGTCCCCCCTTTGTCCCCCCCAGGCTTCAACGTGGTGCTGCTGCTGACGGCACTGCTGTGTTTCCTGATGCAGTTCGCCATGTACCTCACCCTGGTGGAAGGCCTGAAGAACAGCATCAAGTTCTACAAGGACACCGACACGCCGGGACGCTGCTTCATGAAGAGGACGCTGGACATGACTCAGGTCAGAGAGGGGCCGGGGACATGACCCAGGGGGGGACACTGGACATGACCCAGGGGGGACACACTGGACATGACCCAGGGGGGACATGACCCAGGGGGGGGACACTGGACATGACCCAGGGGGGACACACTGGACATGACCCAGGGGGGACATGACCCAGGGGGGGGACACTGGACATGACCCAGGGGGGGGACACTGGACATGACCCAGGGGGGGGGACACTGGACATGACCCAGGGGGGGGGACACACTGGACATGACCCAGGGGGGGGACACTGGACATGACCCAGGGGGGGGACACTGGACATGACCCAGGGGGGACACACTGGACATGACGCAGGTCAGAGAGGGGCAGGGGACATGACCCAGGGGGGGGACACTGGACAAGACCCAGGGGGGGGACACTGGACATGACCCAGGGGGGGGGGGACACTGGACAAGACCCAGGGGGGGGACACACTGGACATGACCCAGGGGGGACACACTGGACATGACCCATGGGGGGGACACTGGACATGACCCATGGGGGGGACACTGGACAAGACCCAGGGGGGGGACACTGGACATGACCCATGGGGGGGACACTGGACATGACCCATGGGGGACACACTGGACAAGACCCAGGGGGGGGACACTGGACATGACCCAGGGGGGGGGACACTGGACATGACCCATGGGGGGGACACTGGACATGACCCATGGGGGGGACACTGGACAAGACCCAGGGGGGGGACACTGGACATGACCCAGGGGGGGGGGACACTGGACATGACCCAGGGGGGGGGGACACTGGACATGACCCAGGGGGGACACTGGACATGTTGTTTTACAGATGGGTAAAAGGGCAGTTGTTTTACAGACGGGTAAAAGGACAGTTGTTTTACAGACGGGTAAAAGGACAGTTGTTTTACAGACAGGGTAAAAGGGCAGTTGTTTTACAGACGGGGTAAAAGGACAGTTGTTTTACAGACGGGTAAAAGGACAGTTGTTTTACAGACGGGTAAAAGGGCAGTTGTTTTTACAGAAGGGTAAAAGGGCAGTTGTTTTACAGAAGGGTAAAAGGGCAGTTGTTTTACAGAAGGGTAAAAGGGCAGTTGTTTTACAGACAGGGTAAAAGGGCAGTTGTTTTACAGACGGGTAAAAGGGCAGTTGTTTTACAGACGGGTAAAAGGGCAGTTGTTTTACAGACGGGTAAAAGGGCAGTTGTTTTACAGACGGGTAAAAGGGGCAGTTGTTTTACAGACGGGTAAAAGGGAAGTTGTTTTACAGACGGGTAAAAGGGAAGTTGTTTTTACAGAAGGGTAAAAGGACAGTTGTTTTACAGACGGGTAAAAGGACAGTTGTTTTACAGACAGGGTAAAAGGGCAGTTGTTTTACAGACGGGGTAAAAGGACAGTTGTTTTACAGACGGGTAAAAGGACAGTTGTTTTACAGACGGGTAAAAGGGCAGTTGTTTTTACAGAAGGGTAAAAGGGCAGTTGTTTTACAGAAGGGTAAAAGGGCAGTTGTTTTACAGAAGGGTAAAAGGGCAGTTGTTTTACAGACAGGGTAAAAGGGCAGTTGTTTTACAGACGGGTAAAAGGGCAGTTGTTTTACAGACGGGTAAAAGGGCAGTTGTTTTACAGACGGGTAAAAGGGCAGTTGTTTTACAGACGGGTAAAAGGGGCAGTTGTTTTACAGACGGGTAAAAGGGAAGTTGTTTTACAGACGTGTAAAAGGGCAGTTGTTTTACAGACGGGTAAAAGGGAAGTTGTTTTACAGACGGGTAAAAGGGGCAGTTGTTTTACAGACGGGTAAAAGGGAAGTTGTTTTACAGACGGGTAAAAGGGGCAGTTGTTTTACAGACGGGTAAAAGGGAAGTTGTTTTACAGACGGGTAAAAGGGGCAGTTGTTTTACACACGGGTAAAAGGGAAGTTGTTTTACAGACGGGTAAAAGGGAAGTTGTTTTTACAGAAGGGTAAAAGGGCAGTTGTTTTACAGACGGGTAAAAGGGAAGTTGTTTTTACAGAAGGGTAAAAGGACAGTTGTTTTACAGACAGGGTAAAAGGGCAGTTGTTTTACAGACGGGGTAAAAGGACAGTTGTTTTACAGACGGGTAAAAGGACAGTTGTTTTACAGACGGGTAAAAGGGCAGTTGTTTTTACAGAAGGGTAAAAGGGCAGTTGTTTTACAGAAGGGTAAAAGGGCAGTTGTTTTACAGAAGGGTAAAAGGGCAGTTGTTTTACAGACAGGGTAAAAGGGCAGTTGTTTTACAGACGGGTAAAAGGGCAGTTGTTTTACAGACGGGTAAAAGGGCAGTTGTTTTACAGACGGGTAAAAGGGCAGTTGTTTTACAGACGGGTAAAAGGGGCAGTTGTTTTACAGACGGGTAAAAGGGAAGTTGTTTTACAGACGGGTAAAAGGGAAGTTGTTTTTACAGAAGGGTAAAAGGGCAGTTGTTTTACAGACGGGTAAAAGGGCAGTTGTTTTACAGACGGGTAAAAGGGCAGTTGTTTTACAGACGGGTAAAAGGGCAGTTGTTTTACAGACGGGTAAAAGGGCAGTTGTTTTACAGAAGGGTAAAAGGGCAGTTGTTTTTACAGACGAGTAAAAGGGCAGTTGTTTTACAGACGGGTAAAAGGGCAGTTGTTTTACAGACGGGTAAAAGGGCAGTTGTTTTACAGACGGGTAAAAGGGCAGTTGTTTTACAGACGGGTAAAAGGGCAGTTGTTTTACAGATGGGTAAAAGGGCAGTTGTTTTACAGATGGGTAAAAGGGCAGTTGTTTTACAGACGGGTAAAAGGGCAGTTGTTTTACAGACGGGTAAAAGGGCAGTTGTTTTACAGATGGGTAAAAGGGCAGTTGTTTTACAGACGGGTAAAAGGGCAGTTGTTTTACAGACGGGTAAAAGGGGCAGTTGTTTTACAGACGGGTAAAAGGGGCAGGGGCCCTACATCATTGCTTCGGTAGCCAAAATAAGTGACAGATGATGCTCTTTTTGGGGAGCGGGGGTGGGGCGTACTAAAACTTCGTCTTGGGAAAGGTTTTCATTGTCAACAGAGCCAAGGCAAATGTTACTCATTTTACTTTTCGGATGTTGATGGATGACAAAATAACCACAAACACAAGATAAATGGGATCAGACTGCACTGCTCAAAGCGTGTTCAGCGCCGATGTCTGTGATTTATCAGTCAGACCATGTAAATGGTGCCCATTTGCTTATTAGCACAGATGGTAACAAGGAACGCTTGATGTTGTTGACAGGGAGAGAACTAAACAGAATGCTTCAAGTAAATTGTGTCGGCAGTGAAGACAAGGAATCAGCGGTAGTTGTGGAGAGACACAAGCCAATCAACCGCTGGAGCTCTGGTGCTCTGTCAACGTCAAACGACGTCAAAGGGGGCTGAAGACCCCTTTGACGTCTCTGACTGCAACGTCTCTGACTGCAACGTCTCTGACTGCAACGTCTCTGACTGTTTAACGTCTCTGACTGTTTAACGTCTCTGACTGTTTAACGTCTCTGACTGTTTAACGTCTCTGACTGCAACGTCTCTGACTGTTTAACGTCTCTGACTGTTTAACGTCTCTGACTGTTTAACGTCTCTGACTGTTTAACGTCTCTGACTGCAACGTCTCTGACTGTTTAACGTCTCTGACTGTTTAACGTCTCTGACTGTTTAACGTCTCTGACTGTTTAACGTCTCTGACTGTTTAACGTCTCTGACTGTTTAACGTCTCTGACTGCAACGTCTCTGACTGCAACGTCTCTGACTGCAACGTCTCTGACTGTTTAACGTCTCTGACTGTTTAACGTCTCTGACTGCAACGTCTCTGACTGTTTAACGTCTGACTGTTTAACGTCTCTGACTGTTTAACGTCTCTGACTGTTTAACGTCTCTGACTGCAACGTCTCTGACTGTTTAACGTCTCTGACTGTTTAACGTCTCTGACTGTTTAACGTCTCTGACTGTTTAACGTCTCTGACTGTTTAACGTCTCTGACTGCAACGTCTCTGACTGCAACGTCTCTGACTGCAACGTCTCTGACTGTTTAACGTCTCTGACTGTTTAACGTCTCTGACTGTTTAACGTCTCTGACTGCAACGTCTCTGACTGTTTAACGTCTCTGACTGCAACGTCTCTGACTGTTTAACGTCTCTGACTGCAACGTCTCTGACTGTTTAACGTCTCTGACTGCAACGTCTCTGACTGTTTAACGTCTCTGACTGTTTAACGTCTCTGACTGTTTAACGTCTCTGACTGCAACGTCTCTGACTGCAACGTCTCTGACTGTTTAACGTCTGACTGTTTAACGTATCTGACTGCAACGTCTCTGACTGTTTAACGTCTCTGACTGCAACGTCTCTGACTGCAACGTCTCTGACTGCAACGTCTCTGACTGTTTAACGTCTCTGACTGTTTAACGTCTCTGACTGTTTAACGTCTCTGACTGCAACGTCTCTGACTGTTTAACGTCTCTGACTGCAACGTCTCTGACTGTTTAACGTCTCTGACTGTTTAACGTCTCTGACTGTTTAACGTCTCTGACTGCAACGTCTCTGACTGTTTAACGTCTCTGACTGCAACGTCTCTGACTGTTTAACGTCTCTGACTGTTTAACGTCTCTGACTGCAACGTCTGACTGTTTAACGTCTCTGACTGTTTAACGTCTCTGACTGTTTAACGTCTCTGACTGTTTAACGTCTCTGACTGTTTAACGTCTCTGACTGTTTAACGTCTCTGACTGTTTAACGTCTCTGACTGCAACGTCTCTGACTGTTTAACGTCTCTGACTGCAACGTCTCTGACTGTTTAACGTCTCTGACTGCAACGTCTGACTGTTTAACGTCTCTGACTGCAACGTCTCTGACTGTTTAACGTCTCTGACTGCAACGTCTCTGACTGTTTAACGTCTCTGACTGTTTAACGTCTCTGACTGTTTAACGTCTCTGACTGTTTAACGTCTCTGACTGTTTAACGTCTCTGACTGCAACGTCTCTGACTGTTTAACGTCTCTGACTGTTTAACGTCTCTGACTGCAACGTCTCTGACTGTTTAACGTCTCTGACTGCAACGTCTCTGACTGTTTAACGTCTCTGACTGTTTAACGTCTCTGACTGTTTAACGTCTCTGACTGTTTAACGTCTCTGACTGTTTAACGTCTCTGACTGTTTAACGTCTCTGACTGCAACGTCTCTGACTGTTTAACGTCTCTGACTGTTTAACGTCTCTGACTGCAACGTCTCTGACTGCAACGTCTCTGACTGCAACGTCTCTGACTGCAACGTCTCTGACTGCAACGTCTCTGACTGTTTAACGTCTCTGACTGTTTAACGTCTCTGACTGCAACGTCTCTGACTGTTTAACGTCTCTGACTGTTTAACGTCTCTGACTGTTTAACGTCTCTGACTGTTTAACGTCTCTGACTGTTTAACGTCTGACTGCAACGTCTCTGACTGTTTAACGTCTCTCACTGTTTAACGTCTCTGACTGTTTAACGTCTGACTGTTTAACGTCTCTGACTGTTTAACGTCTCTGACTGTTTAACGTCTCTGACTGTTTAACGTCTCTGACTGCAACGTCTCTGACTGTTTAACGTCTCTGACTGTTTAACGTCTCTGACTGTTTAACGTCTCTGACTGCAACGTCTCTGACTGGTTTAACGTCTCTGACTGCAACGTCTCTGACTGGTTTAACGTCTCTGACTGTTTAACGTCTCTGACTGCAGGTGGAGTTCCGCTGCTGTGGAAACAACAACTACCGCGACTGGTTCGAGGTCCAGTGGATCAGCAACCGCTACCTCGACATGAACAAGGAGGAGGTCCGAGAGTGAGTAGAAAACACAGTTTTTATTTAAATTATCAACGCCCCATCGGAATGAATCGTTGCTATACTAAATATTATGTACATTTACACAGCGGTGGCTCAGAGGGGTTTAGAGCGGTGGATCAGAGGGGTGTAGAGCGGTGGATCAGAGGGGTGTAGAGCGGTGGATCAGAGGGGTGTAGAGCGGTGGATCAGAGGGGTGTAGAGCGGTGGATCAGAGGGGTGTAGAGCGGTGGATCAGAGGGGTGTAGAGCGGTGGATCAGAGGGGTGTAGAGCGGTGGATCAGAGGGGTGTAGAGCGGTGGATCAGAGGGGTGTAGAGCGGTGGATCAGAGGGGCGTAGAGCGGTGGATCAGAGGGGTGTAGAGCGGTGGATCAGAGGGGCGTAGAGCGGTGGATCAGAGGGGTGTAGAGCGGTGGATCAGAGGGGTGTAGAGCGGTGGCTCAGAGGGGTGTAGAGCGGTGGATCAGAGGGGTGTAGAGCGGTGGATCAGAGGGGTGCAGAGCGGTGGTTCAGAGGGGTGTAGAGCGGTGGATCAGAGGGGTGTAGAGCGGTGGATCAGAGGGGTGTAGAGCGGTGGATCAGAGGGGTGTAGAGCGGTGGATCAGAGGGGTGTAGAGCGGTGGCTCAGAGGGGTGTAGAGCGGTGGATCAGAGGGGTGCAGAGCGGTGGATCAGAGGGGTGTAGAGCGGTGGATCAGAGGGGTGTAGAGCGGTGGATCAGAGGGGTGTAGAGCGGTGGATCAGAGGGGTGTAGAGCGGTGGATCAGAGGGGTGTAGAGCGGTGGATCAGAGGGGTGTAGAGCGGTGGATCAGAGGGGTGTAGAGCGGTGGATCAGAGGGGTGTAGAGCGGTGGATCAGAGGGGTGCAGAGCGGTGGATCAGAGGGGTGTAGAGCGGTGGATCAGAGGGGTGTAGAGCGGTGGATCAGAGGGGTGTAGAGCGGTGGATCAGAGGGGTGTAGAGCGGTGGATCAGAGGGGTGTAGAGCGGTGGATCAGAGGGGTGTAGAGCGGTGGATCAGAGGGGCGTAGAGCGGTGGATCAGAGGGGTGTAGAGCGGTGGATCAGAGGGGTGTAGAGCGGTGGATCAGAGGGGCGTAGAGCGGTGGATCAGAGGGGTGTAGAGCGGTGGATCAGAGGGGTGTAGAGCGGTGGATCAGAGGGGTTTAGAGCGGTGGATCAGAGGGGTGTAGAGCGGTGGATCAGAGGGGCGTAGAGCGGTGGCTCAGAGGGGTGTAGAGCGGTGGATCAGAGGGGTGTAGAGCGGTGGATCAGAGGGGTGTAGAGCGGTGGATCAGAGGGGTGTAGAGCGGTGGATCAGAGGGGTGTAGAGCGGTGGATCAGAGGGGTGTAGAGCGGTGGATCAGAGGGGTGTAGAGCGGTGGCTCAGAGGGGTCTTCAAGTGTCCTTGAGCAAAACTCTGAACCTGGCATGGTCTCCTCTGCCATCAGTTCGTTGATGTGTGTGTGTGTGTGTGTGTGTGTGTGTGTGTGTGTGTGTGTGTGTGTGTGTGTGTGTGTGTGTGTGCGTGCGCGTGCGTGTGTTTTGATCGATTGATTGATTGAAATATGTATTGACAGTTTGCAGAATCACAGTACATTTCAAGCACAAACTAAATACAAAGACTGTTAACTTACCTGTGAGTGGGCGACCCAATTAAGCATTACACTTGTTTACAAGAGGGTCCACCTTGTGTGTGTGTGTGTGTGTGTGTGTGTGTGTGTGTGTGTGTGTGTGTGTGTGTGTGTGTGTGTGTGTGTGTGTGTGTGTGTGCGTGCGTGTGCGTAATGTGCTATGAATGTAATGCACAGTCATTGTAGAGCAGCTTGGATAAAGGCGCTATATAAATGCCCCATTTAACATTTACTAGAGAATGTGTGATACTGTAAGAGGCCTCAATATGTCGCGTGTCGTTTCAACGACAACGTTTGAATACGTTCTGAGCAGGGATTTGAACCCTGGCCTCCCCAACACGAGTGCTCCACCTTTCCACCGGTTGGGCTACATATAGGAGGAGACATCCTGTGAGTTGCATTGGTGTGGACTGTGCCTGACGTCGAAATTTAAAGCCCATTTCTTTTTTTTATCCCACGATTTTGTAACCCATTTTTCACCCCTGTGTCAATCATCTAATGTGATCCTGGGCTCTACACACCCTCCACCAACCTAGTCCCCATATATGGGGGACAAGGGGAGACCAACCTAGTCCCCATATATGGGGGACAAGGGGAGACCAACCTAGTCCCCATATATGGGGGACAAGGGGAGACCAACCTAGTCCCCATATATGGGGGACAAGGGGAGAGCAACGGACTTGAACGCATGCTTCCTTCATGCGAGTGTCCAAGTTGCTCCTTTACACCTGACAGGGGGGAGTTTCCCTGGTTGGACGTAGCGGCGTGGAAGGAACGCGTTATTTATCCTAAATGTGTTTTTAACAGCTTCCTGCTCTGTGAGTCAGAGGACAGCAGGATGTGTTTCTGGATGTTCTTAAGCCTCTCTGCAGGAGGGGGCAAGACCTCATTAACCCATTACCAACCCACAAGTAATCCACCAGTAATCTACAGGGAGAGAGAGAGAGACAGAGACAGAGACAGAGACAGAGACAGAGACAGAGACTGAGACTGAGACTGAGACTGAGACAGAGAGACAGAGAGACAGAGAGACAGAGACTGAGACTGAGACTGAGACTGAGAGAGAGAGAGAGAGAGAGAGAGACAGAGACAGAGACAGAGAGACAGAGAC
>NC_139704.1:50754467-50821461 GCF_964188405.1 Protomyctophum parallelum | reverse complement strand
CAGACAGGTATATCTGTCTGAGGGACAGACAGTGGACAGTAGAGACAGACAGGTATATCTGTCTGAGGGACAGACAGTGGACAGTAGATACAGACAGGTATATCTGTCTGAGGGACAGACAGTGGACAGTAGAGACAGGTATATCTGTCTGAGGGACAGACAGTGGACAGTAGAGACAGGTATATCTGTCTGAGGGACAGACAGTGGACAGAAGAGACAGGTATATCTGCCTGAGGGACAGACAGTGGACAGAAGAGACAGATATATCTGTCTGAGGGACAGACAGTGGACAGTAGAGACAGGTATATCTGTCTGAGGGACAGACAGTGGACAGAAGAGACAGGTATATCTGTCTGAGGGACAGACAGTGGACAGTAGAGACAGGTATATCTGTCTGAGGGACAGCCAGTGGACAGTAGAGACAGGTATATCTGTCTGAGGGACAGCCAGTGGACAGTAGAGACAGGTATATCTGTCTGAGGGACAGACAGTGGACAGTAGAGACAGGTATATCTGTCTGAGGGACAGACAGTGGACAGAAGAGACAGGTATATCTGTCTGAGGGACAGACAGTGGACAGAAGAGACAGGTATATCTGTCTGAGGGACAGACAGTGGACAGTAGAGACAGGTATATCTGTCTGAGGGACAGCCAGTGGACAGTAGAGACAGGTATATCTGTCTGAGGGACAGACAGTGGACAGTAGAGACAGGTATATCTGTCTGAGGGACAGACAGTGGACAGTAGAGACAGGTATATCTGTCTGAACAGGGTCATTGAGTTTCTGTTACGTTTATGTTTGTTAATTTATTTTCATTGTTACTGTATTGCTTGTTGTTCATTATTGTTGGGATGTTTATTGACTTTTGTTTTGTTGTATGTACGCTTTGGCAATGTAGAACATATTTATCATGCCAATAAAGCCTTTTGAAATTGAATTGAAATTCAGAGTGAGGGAGAGGGAGAGGGAGAGGGAGAGGGAGAGGAGAGGGAGAGGGAGAGACAGAGAGACAGTGAGAGAGAGACAGAGAGAGAGAGAGAGAGAGAGAGAGAGAGAGAGAGAGAGGGACGCCTATATGTTGTATAGATTTAAGGACATGTCACACCAATGCAACTCCTTGTAACAACTCTGCCTCCACTGTGTGGATAATGGATAATAACTCTGCCTCCACTGTGTGGATAATGGATAATAACTCTGCCTCCACTGTGTGGATAATGGATAATAACTCTGCCTCCACTGTGTGGATAATGGATAATAACTCTGCCTCCACTGTGTGGATAATGGATAATAACTCTGCCTCACTGTGTGGATAATGGATAATAACTCTGCCTCCACTGTGTGGATAATGGATAATAACTCTGCCTCACTGTGTGGATAATGGATAATAACTCTGCCTCCACTGTGTGGATAATGGATAATAACTCTGCCTCACTGTGTGGATAATGGATAATAACTCTGCCTCCACTGTGGATAATGGATAATAACTCTGCCTCCACTGTGGATAATGGTTAATAACTCTGCCTCCACTGTGGATAATGGATAATAACTCTGCCTCACTGTGTGGATAATGGATAATAACTCTGCCTCCACTGTGTGGATAATGGATAATAACTCTGCCTCCACTGTGTGGATAATGGATAATAACTCTGCCTCCTCTGTGGATAATGGATAATAACTCTGCCTCCACTGTGTGGATAATGGATAATAACTCTGCCTCCACTGTGTGGATAATGGATAATAACTCTGCCTCCACTGTGTGGATAATGGATAATAACTCTGCCTCCACTGTGTGGATAATGGATAATAACTCTGCCTCACTGTGTGGATAATGGATAATAACTCTGCCTCCACTGTGGATAATGGATAATAACTCTGCCTCACTGTGTGGATAATGGATAATAACTCTGCCTCCACTGTGTGGATAATGGATAATAACTCTGCCTCCACTGTGTGGATAATGGGTAATAACTCTGCCTCCACTGTGTGGATAATGGTTAATAACTCTGCCTCACTGTGTGGATAATGGATAATAACTCTGCCTCCACTGTGTGGATAATGGATAATAACTCTGCCTCCACTGTGTGGATAATGGATAATAACTCTGCCTCCACTGTGTGGATAATGGATAATAACTCTGCCTCACTGTGTGGATAATGGATAATAACTCTGCCTCCACTGTGGATAATGGATAATAACTCTGCCTCACTGTGTGGATAATGGATAATAACTCTGCCTCACTGTGTGGATAATGGATAATAACTCTGCCTCCACTGTGGATAATGGATAACAACTCTGCCTCCACTGTGTGGATAATGGATAATAACTCTGCCTCCACTGTGTGGATAATGGATAATAACTCTGCCTCCACTGTGGATAATGGATAATAACTCTGCCTCCACTGTGTGGATAATGGATAATAACTCTGCCTCCACTGTGTGGATAATGGATAATAACTCTGCCTCCACTGTGTGGATAATGGATAATAACTCTGCCTCCACTGTGTGGATAATGGATAATAACTCTGCCTCCACTGTGTGGATAATGGATAATAACTCTGCCTCCACTGTGTGGATAATGGATAATAACTCTGCCTCCACTGTGGATAATGGATAATAACTCTGCCTCACTGTGTGGATAATGGATAATAACTCTGCCTCCACTGTGTGGATAATGGATAATAACTCTGCCTCCACTGTGTGGATAATGGATAATAACTCTGCCTCCACTGTGTGGATAATGGATAATAACTCTGCCTCCACTGTGTGGATAATGGATAATAACTCTGCCTCCACTGTGTGGATAATGGATAATAACTCTGCCTCCACTGTGTGGATAATAGATAATAACTCTGCCTCCACTGTGTGGATAATGGATAATAACTCTGCCTCCACTGTGGATAATGGATAATAACTCTGCCTCCACTGTGTGGATAATGGTTAATAACTCTGCCTCCACTGTGTGGATAATGGATAATAACTCTGCCTCACTGTGTGGATAATGGATAATAACTCTGCCTCACTGTGTGGATAATGGATAATAACTCTGCCTCCACTGTGTGGATAATGGATAATAACTCTGTCTCCACTGTGTGGATAATGGATAATAACTCTGCCTCACTGTGTGGATAATGGATAATAACTCTGCCTCCACTGTGTGGATAATGGATAATAACTCTGCCTCCACTGTGTGGATAATGGATAATAACTCTGCCTCACTGTGTGGATAATGGATAATAACTCTGCCTCCACTGTGGATAATGGATAATAACTCTGCCTCCACTGTGTGGATAATGGATAATAACTCTGCCTCCACTGTGTGGATAATGGATAATAACTCTGCCTCCACTGTGTGGATAATGGATAATAACTCTGCCTCCACTGTGTGGATAATGGATAATAACTCTGCCTCCACTGTGTGGATAATGGATAATAACTCTGCCTCCACTGTGGATAATGGATAATAACTCTGCCTCCACTGTGTGGATAATGGATAATAACTCTGCCTCCACTGTGTGGATAATGGATAATAACTCTGCCTCCACTGTGGATAATGGATAATAACTCTGCCTCACTGTGTGGATAATGGATAATAACTCTGCCTCCACTGTGTGGATAATGGATAATAACTCTGTCTCCACTGTGTGGATAATGGATAATAACTCTGCCTCCACTGTGGATAATGGATAATAACTCTGCCTCCACTGTGGATAATGGATAATAACTCTGCCTCCACTGTGTGGATAATGGATAATAACTCTGCCTCACTGTGTGGATAATGGATAATAACTCTGCCTCCACTGTGTGGATAATGGATAATAACTCTGCCTCACTGTGTGGATAATGGATAATAACTCTGCCTCACTGTGTGGATAATGGATAATAACTCTGCCTCCTCTGTGTGGATAATGGATAATAACTCTGCCTCCACTGTGGATAATGGATAATAACTCTGCCTCCTCTGTGTGGATAATGGATAATAACTCTGCCTCCACTGTGGATAATGGATAATAACTCTGCCTCCACTGTGTGGATAATGGATAATAACTCTGCCTCCACTGTGTGGATAATGGATAATAACTCTGCCTCCTCTGTGTGGATAATGGATAATAACTCTGCCTCCACTGTGGGATAATGGATAATAACTCTGCCTCCACTGTGGATAATGGATAATAACTCTGCCTCCACTGTGGATAATGGATAATAACTCTGCCTCCACTGTGTGGATAATGGATAATAACTCTGCCTCCACTGTGTGGATAATGGATAATAACTCTGCCTCCACTGTGTGGATAATGGATAATAACTCTGCCTCCACTGTGTGGATAATGGATAATAACTCTGCCTCCACTGTGTGGATAATGGATAATAACTCTGCCTCCACTGTGTGGATAATGGATAATAACTCTGCCTCCACTGTGTGGATAATGGATAATAACTCTGCCTCCACTGTGTGGATAATGGATAATAACTCTGCCTCCACTGTGTGGATAATGGATAATAACTCTGCCTCACTGTGTGGATAATGGATAATAACTCTGCCTCCACTGTGGATAATGGATAATAACTCTGCCTCCACTGTGTGGATAATGGATAATAACTCTGCCTCCACTGTGTGGATAATGGATAATAACTCTGCCTCCACTGTGGATAATGGATAATAACTCTGCCTCCACTGTGTGGATAATGGATAATAACTCTGCCTCCACTGTGTGGATAATGGATAATAACTCTGCCTCCACTGTGTGGATAATGGATAATAACTCTGCCTCCACTGTGTGGATAATGGATAATAACTCTGCCTCCACTGTGTGGATAATGGATAATAACTCTGCCTCCACTGTGTGGATAATGGAATAACTCTGCCTCCACTGTGTGGATAATGGATAATAACTCTGCCTCCACTGTGTGGATAATGGATAATAACTCTGCCTCCACTGTGTGGATAATGGTTAATAACTCTGCCTCCACTGTGTGGATAATGGATAATAACTCTGCCTCCACTGTGTGGATAATGGATAATAACTCTGCCTCCACTGTGTGGTTAATGGATAATAACTCTGCCTCCACTGTGGATAATGGATAATAACTCTGCCTCCACTGTGTGGATAATGGATAATAACTCTGCCTCCACTGTGTGGATAATAGATAATAACTCTGCCTCCACTGTGTGGATAATGGATAATAACTCTGCCTCCACTGTGTGGATAATGGATAATAACTCTGCCTCCACTGTGTGGATAATGGATAATAACTCTGCCTCCACTGTGTGGATAATGGATAATAACTCTGTCTCCACTGTGTGGATAATGGATAATAACTCTGCCTCCACTGTGTGGATAATGGATAATAACTCTGCCTCCACTGTGTGGATAATGGATAATAACTCTGCCTCCACTGTGGATAATGGATAATAACTCTGCCTCCACTGTGTGGATAATGGATAATAACTCTGCCTCCACTGTGTGGATAATAGATAATAACTCTGCCTCCACTGTGTGGATAATGGATAATAACTCTGCCTCCACTGTGTGGATAATGGATAATAACTCTGCCTCCACTGTGTGGATAATGGATAATAACTCTGCCTCCACTGTGTGGTTAATGGATAATAACTCTGCCTCCACTGTGGATAATGGATAATAAATCTGCCTCCACTGTGTGGATAATGGATAATAACTCTGCCTCCACTGTGGATAATGGATAATAACTCTGCCTCCACTGTGGATAATGGATAATAACTCTGCCTCCACTGTGTGGATAATGGATAATAACTCTGCCTCCACTGTGTGGATAATGGATAATAACTCTGCCTCCACTGTGTGGATAATGGATAATAACTCTGCCTCCACTGTGGATAATGGATAATAACTCTGCCTCCACTGTGTGGATAATGGATAATAACTCTGCCTCCACTGTGTGGATAATGGATAATAACTCTGCCTCCACTGTGTGGATAATGGATAATAACTCTGCCTCCACTGTGTGGATAATGGATAATAACTCTGCCTCCACTGTGTGGATAATGGATAATAACTCTGCCTCCACTGTGTGGATAATGGATAATAACTCTGCCTCCACTGTGTGGATAATGGATAATAACTCTGCCTCCACTGTGGGATAATGGATAATAACTCTGCCTCCACTGTGTGGATAATGGATAATAACTCTGCCTCCACTGTGTGGATAATGGATAATAACTCTGCCTCCACTGTGTGGATAATGGATAATAACTCTGCCTCCACTGTGGATAATGGATAATAACTCTGCCTCCACTGTGTGGATAATGGATAATAACTCTGCCTCCACTGTGTGGATAATGGATAATAACTCTGCCTCCACTGTGTGGATAATGGATAATAACTCTGCCTCCACTGTGGATAATGGATAATAACTCTGCCTCCACTGTGTGGATAATGGATAATAACTCTGCCTCCACTGTGTGGATAATGGATAATAACTCTGCCTCCACTGTGGATAATGGATAATAACTCTGCCTCCACTGTGTGGATAATGGATAATAACTCTGCCTCCACTGTGTGGATAATGGATAATAACTCTGCCTCCACTGTGTGGATAATGGATAATAACTCTGCCTCCACTGTGTGGATAATGGATAATAACTCTGCCTCCACTGTGTGGATAATGGATAATAACTCTGCCTCCACTGTGTGGATAATGGATAATAACTCTGCCTCCACTGTGTGGATAATGGATAATAACTCTGCCTCCACTGTGGATAATGGATAATAACTCTGCCTCCACTGTGTGGATAATGGATAATAACTCTGCCTCCACTGTGTGGATAATGGATAATAACTCTGCCTCCACTGTGTGGATAATGGATAATAACTCTGCCTCCACTGTGTGGATAATGGATAATAACTCTGCCTCCACTGTGTGGATAATGGATAATAACTCTGTCTCCACTGTGTGGATAATGGATAATAACTCTGTCTCCACTGTGTGGATAATGGATAATAACTCTGCCTCACTGTGTGGATAATGGATAATAACTCTGCCTCCACTGTGTGGATAATGGATAATAACTCTGCCTCCACTGTGTGGATAATGGATAATAACTCTGCCTCCACTGTGTGGATAATGGATAATAACTCTGTCTCCACTGTGTGGATAATGGATAATAACTCTGCCTCCACTGTGTGGATAATGGATAATAACTCTGCCTCCACTGTGTGGATAATGGATAATAACTCTGCCTCCACTGTGTGGATAATGGATAATAACTCTGTCTCCACTGTGTGGATAATGGATAATAACTCTGCCTCCACTGTGTGGATAATGGATAATAACTCTGCCTCCACTGTGTGGATAATGGATAATAACTCTGCCTCCACTGTGTGGTTAATGGATAATAACTCTGCCTCCACTGTGTGGATAATGGATAATAACTCTGCCTCCACTGTGTGGATAATGGATAATAACTCTGCCTCACTGTGTGGATAATGGATAATAACTCTGCCTCCACTGTGTGGATAATGGATAATAACTCTGCCTCCACTGTGTGGATAATGGATAATAACTCTGCCTCCACTGTGTGGATAATGGATAATAACTCTGCCTCCACTGTGGATAATGGATAATAACTCTGCCTCCACTGTGTGGATAATGGATAATAACTCTGCCTCCACTGTGTGGATAATGGTTGAGAGTGGCAGTGTTGTGGACTGGCCTTTAGACACATCTATGAAAAACAAGAAGCTACCGTAGTCTCAACATGGAAACTGTACGTGTGTGTGTGTGTGTGTGTGTGTGTGTGTGTGTGTGTGTGTGTGTGTGTGTGTGTGTGTGTGTGTGTGTGTGTGTGTGTGTGTGTGTGTGTGTGTGTGTGTGTGTGTGTGTGTGTGTGTGAAGATAAGAAGTAGTAGTAAGTTAAACATAGTAATCAAACATAACGTATGACAAACAACACATACACTTGTGTGCTTGCGTGCGTGTGCGTGTCTGTGCATGTATGCACAATAAGGCTACATGACATGGTAGCAGCAAGTGGAGAGGGTTACTCCATCAGTCTGGACCTCAGATCTATAGTGTTTAGGGTTAGAGGGTTACTCCATCAGTCTGACCTCAGATCTATAGTGTTTAGGGTTAGAGGGTTACTCCATCAGTCTGACCTCAGATCTATAGTGTTTAGGGTTAGAGGGTTACTCCATCAGTCTGGACCTCAGATCTATAGTGTTTAGGGTTACAGAGGGTTACTCCATCAGTCTGACCTCAGATCTATAGTGTTTAGGGTTAGAGGGTTACTCCATCAGTCTGACCTCAGATCTATAGTGTTTAGGGTTACAGAGGGTTACTCCATCAGTCTGACCTCAGATCTATAGTGTTTAGGGTTAGAGGGTTACTCCATCAGTCTGACCTCAGATCTATAGTGTTTAGGGTTAGAGGGTTACTCCATCAGTCTGGACCTCAGATCTATAGTGTTTAGGGTTAGAGGGTTACTCCATCAGTCTGACCTCAGATCTATAGTGTTTAGGGTTAGAGGGTTACTCCATCAGTCTGACCTCAGATCTATAGTGTTTAGGGTTAGAGGGTTACTCCATCAGTCTGGACCTCAGATCTATAGTGTTTAGGGTTAGAGGGTTACTCCATCAGTCTGACCTCAGATCTATAGTGTTTAGGGTTAGAGGGTTACTCCATCAGTCTGACCTCAGATCTATAGTGTTTAGGGTTAGAGGGTTACTCCATCAGTCTGACCTCAGATCTATAGTGTTTAGGGTTACAGAGGGTTACTCCATCAGTCTGACCTCAGATCTATAGTGTTTAGGGTTAGAGGGTTACTCCATCAGTCTGACCTCAGATCTATAGTGTTTAGGGTTAGAGGGTTACTCCATCAGTCTGACCTCAGATCTATAGTGTTTAGGGTTACAGAGGGTTACTCCATCAGTCTGACCTCAGATCTATAGTGTTTAGGGTTAGAGGGTTACTCCATCAGTCTGACCTCAGATCTATAGTGTTTAGGGTTAGAGGGTTACTCCATCAGTCTGACCCTTAGATCTATAGTGTTTAGGGTTAGAGGGTTACTCCATCAGTCTGGACCTCAGATCTATAGTGTTTAGGGTTAGAGGGTTACTCCATCAGTCTGACCTCAGATCTATAGTGTTTAGGGTCACAGAGGGTTACTCCATCAGTCTGACCTCAGATCTATAGTGTTTAGGGTTAGAGGGTTACTCCATCAGTCTGGACCTCAGATCTATAGTGTTTAGGGTTAGAGGGTTACTCCATCAGTCTGACCTCAGATCTATAGTGTTTAGGGTCACAGAGGGTTACTCCATCAGTCTGGACCTCAGATCTATAGTGTTTAGGGTTAGAGGGTTACTCCATCAGTCTGGACCTCAGATCTATAGTGTTTAGGGTTAGAGGGTTACTCCATCAGTCTGACCTCAGATCTATAGTGTTTAGGGGTTACAGAGGGTTACTCCATCAGTCTGACCTCAGATCTATAGTGTTTAGGGTTAGAGGGTTACTCCATCAGTCTGGACCTCAGATCTATAGTGTTTAGGGTTAGAGGGTTACTCCATCAGTCTGACCTCAGATCTATAGTGTTTAGGGTTAGAGGGTTACTCCATCAGTCTGGACCTCAGATCTATAGTGTTTAGGGTTACAGAGGGTTACTCCATCAGTCTGACCTCAGATCTATAGTGTTTAGGGGTTACAGAGGGTTACTCCATCAGTCTGGACCTCAGATCTATAGTGTTTAGGGGTTACAGAGGGTTACTCCATCAGTCTGACCTCAGATCTATAGTGTTTAGGGTTAGAGGGTTACTCCATCAGTCTGACCTCAGATCTATAGTGTTTAGGGTTAGAGGGTTACTCCATCAGTCTGACCTCAGATCTATAGTGTTTAGGGTTAGAGGGTTACTCCATCAGTCTGACCTCAGATCTATAGTGTTTAGGGTTAGAGGGTTACTCCATCAGTCTGACCTCAGATCTATAGTGTTTAGGGTCACAGAGGGTTACTCCATCAGTCTGACCTCAGATCTATAGTGTTTAGGGTCACAGAGGGTTACTCCATCAGTCTGACCTCAGATCTATAGTGTTTAGGGTCACAGAGGGTTACTCCATCAGTCTGGACCTCAGATCTATAGTGTTTAGGGTTAGAGGGTTACTCCATCAGTCTGGACCTCAGATCTATAGTGTTTAGGGTTAGAGGGTTACTCCATCAGTCTGACCTCAGATCTATAGTGTTTAGGGTCAAAGAGGGTTACTCCATCAGTCTGGACCTCAGATCTATAGTGTTTAGGGTTACAGAGGGTTACTCCATCAGTCTGACCTCAGATCTATAGTGTTTAGGGTCAAAGAGGGTTCCAGAAAACGTAGGTCAGGATTTAGAGGTGTGACTGTGACATTTTTAGAATCTGATCTCAGGTCAGAATGGGTTAATCAGACCATGAGTGTGTGTCCAGTGGAAACCCTGTATGAATCTGATCTCAGGTCAGAATGGCTTAATTATTACATTACATGTGTGGACAAAATGTGCACCAAACAGCAGGTTTATGTGGATACAATGACCTCTGGCCTCAGGTCGGGGTCGTGAGTCACTAACAGCATCATGTTGGTGTCGCCGGCTGACAGGTTTGGGCTTCGTTCTACTGTTAGACGGGCGTTAGCTTCGTAGCTTCTTAGCTTCCTCATGATTCTTGATGAGTGTTTCTATGTATGTGATGTATCTCCATGTGTTGTTCTTACTGTATACTCACTGTACTGTGAGTCACTCTGGAGTAAGAGCGTCTGATTTAATGACTATACTGTACATTGTAACTTTTACAAATGGAACCAACATCCATATACAGTACTGTCAGAGTTAACCCTCTAACACCCGCATTAATTTCTACTTGCAAAAAATAGATTTCAACCTTACTACTACTTTGTACTACTAGGACTGACACTAAAAAATATGTTAAAGAAAATACAGCTGCTGTAACCCCCCCTCCCCCCCCCCCCCCCAGTCGTCTGCAGTCCAACGTGGAGGGTAAGTTCCTGATGGACAGCGTTCCGTACAGCTGTTGTAACCCGGGCTCCCCGCGGCCGTGCATCCAGCACCACCTGACCAACAACACGGCCCACTATGACTACGACCACCGCATCGAGGAGCTGAACATCTGGACCCGAGGCTGCCGCGAGGCGCTGGTCTCCTACTACGGCGGCATGATGAACTCCATCGGAGCGCTGGTCATCCTCACCATCATACTGGAGGTGTGTGGGTGTCTGTCTGTGTGTCTGTCTGTCTGTGTGTCTGTCTGTCTGTCTGTCTGTGGGTCTGTCTGTCTGTCTGTCTGTGGGTCTGTCTGTCTGTCTCATTTGACTCATGATCAGAGCTTCCGTTGCTCCAGACTGTACGACGGAAGCATTTATATTTTATTCATGATCAGAGCTTCCGTTGCTCCAGACTGTACGACGGAAGAATTTATATTTGACTCATGATCAGAGCTTCCGTTGCTCCAGACTGTATGACGGAAGCATTTATATTCTACTCATGATCAGAGATTTGGTTCCATGTGTTACACTCTCAGAGTTACAGACCCGTAAGGGTCCATTTGGTTCCATGTGTGTCCTCTTGTGGGGACTATGTTTCTCTTGTGGGGACTGTGAGTCTCTTGTGAGGACTGTGAGTCTCTTGTGAGGACTGTGTTTCTCTTGTGAGGACTGTGTTTCTCTTGTGAGGACTGTGTTTCTCTTGTGGGGACTGTGAGTCTCTTGTGAGGACTGCAGGACAATAAATTGTCTAGGCTATTTCTCACATTCTAGCACTGAGCAGTAAGCATGGAATAGGGATGTGTATATTACAGGAAACTCCCGTTAAACCTTCCAGCAGACTGTTTATATTACAGGAAACTCCCGTTAAACCTTCCAGCAGACTGTTTATATTACAGGAAACTCCCGTTAAACCTTCCAGCAGACTGTTTATATTACAGGAAACTCCCGTTAAACCTTCCAGCAGACTCCGCTAAACCTTAGAGTATATATGAATAGAGACGGCACCGGATTTCTCCTCCCATCCACTTGCATTAGGTTGCTCAAAGGCGCATGAGGCGATCATTGCACACGAATGAAGTATCTGCTACTGCTTAACTAACCATTAACTAAAGCAAATGGTTAAAGGACCACTTCACCACTAAATATAATAGGTCCTCACTAATAATCATGATAAAATGGCATGATTTTTTGTGTCTCATAGGAGGGTTTGTGGGCAGTTTAGAAAGCGTCTTCCAGTGACATCATCATTAGGCAGACCATTTTCGCATTGCAACTTTCCAGGACTAGAAAAGCCTGCAGTTTCTATTAGCTTGTATTCCCCATCGATGATGTCACTGGAAGACGGTTTCTGAACTGCCCACAGCCCTCCTATGAGACACAGACTAGACGAGTAGAAAAACATTGCGCCATTTCTTCATGATTATTTGTGAGGACCTATTATATGAAGATAGGTTGAAAAGTGGTGAAGTGGTCCTTTAACTAATGGTTAACTAATGCTAACGTTTATAACTGTGTTTACTAATGCTTAGTAATGTATGAATAATACTTGAGGAACACATGAGGAATTCATGATGAATGAACCATGTACTAATGCATATAACTAATGCTTTATTAGCAATAGCAATAGTAATAGTAATATAGCATATTCATGATGAATGGACCATGTACTAATGCATATATCTAATGCTTTATTAGTAATAGTCTAGTTCTTTTAGGCGGGAACCCGTTTTGGTGTTAGCGTTACGATCTGCTAAAATAGCAGATCTACAAGCTCTACGAGCTTGTAGATCTGCTATTTTTGAAAGAAATCGAAGAACGACTGACAATAAAACATAGCTTTTTTTCAGAAAACTGTCATTTTCAAACAGACATCTTTAAGAATCTGATCTCAGGTCAGAACGGGTTAACTCACACAGTGTGATGATGTCACCGGGGGGAGGGGTCAGCGCGTGCTTAGCGGCGCTAAGCCGGACAGGATGTGGTTGCCATGGCTATCTGGGTCAGAGCGAGTTTAACCCTCCGTGCTGACGTCAGCGCGCCATAGGACGGTATTAACCCCGTCACGACAGCACAGACTCACTCATTGTCAATCCATCAACCTGTCAATCAATCAATCAATCAATCCATGTGAATGAACGGAAAAGGAAAGCAAAGGTACTATGTTTACCCAGGGTAACTGGACTAAGGAAAGGTACTATGTTTACCCAGGGTAACTGGACTAAGGAAAGGAAAGGTACTATGTTTACCCAGGGTAACTGGACTAAGGAAAGGAAAGGTACTATGTTTACCCAGGGTAACTGGACTAAGGAAAGGAAAGGTACTATGTTTACCCAGGGTAACTGGACTAAGGAAAGGAAAGGTACTATGTTTACCCAGGGTAACTGGACTAAGGAAAGCAAAGGTACTATGTTTACCCAGGGTAACTGGACTAAGGAAAGGTACTATGTTTACCCAGGGTAACTGGACTAAGGAAAGGTACTATGTTTAGTTGTTTACCCAGGGTAACTGGACTAAGGAAAGGAAAGGTACTATGTTTACCCAGGGTAACTGGACTAAGTAAAGGAAAGGTACTATGTTTACCCAGGGTAACTGGACTAAGGAAAGGAAAGGTACTATGTTTACCCAGGGTAACTGGACTAAGGAAAGGAAAGGTACTATGTTTACCCAGGGTAACTGGCCTAAGGAAAGGAAAGGTACCATGTTTACCCAGGGTAACTGGACTAAGGAAAGGAAAGGTACTATGTTTACCCAGGGTAACTGGACTAAGGAAAGGTACTATGTTTAGTTGTTTACCCAGGGTAATTGGACTAAGGAAAGGAAAGGTACTATGTTTACCCTGCAGGGTAACTGGACTAAGGAAAGGAAAGGTACTATGTTTACCCAGGGTAACTGGACTAAGGAAAGGAAAGGTACTATGTGTACCCAGGGTAACTGGACTAAGGAAAGGAAAGGTACCATGTTTACCCAGGGTAACTGGACTAAGGAAAGGAAAGGTACTATGTTTACCCAGGGTAACTGGACTAAGGAAAGGTACTATGTTTAGTTGTTTACCCAGGGTAATTGGACTAAGGAAAGGAAAGGTACTATGTTTACCCTGCAGGGTAACTGGACTAAGGAAAGGAAAGGTACTATGTTTACTCAGGGTAACTGGACTAAGGAAAGGAAAGGTACTATGTTTACCCAGGGTAACTGGACAAAGGAAAGGAAAGGAAAGGTACTATGTTTACCCAGGGTAACTGGACTAAGGAAAGGTACTATGTTTAGTTGTTTACCCAGGGTAATTGGACTAAGGAAAGGTACTATGTTTACCCAGGGTAACTGGACTAAGGAAAGGAAAGGTACTATGTTTACCCAGGGTAACTGGACTAAGGAAAGGAAAGGTATACTATGTTTACCCTGCAGGGTAACTGGACTAAGCTCAAGAACTTGTTTACAGCCAGGCCCTGCTCATAGAACATTTCATGGTAGAGGTTCAATGCCTTGTCCAAGGGCACTTCAGGGGTGGTAATTTTAATGTGCCGGTCCGGGGATACGAACTATAGCAACCTTTCCGATATCAAGACCGCTCCGCAAACCGTTCGGCCACCGCTGCCTATAAATGGATGGATGGTGAATATGTCTGGTGTTTGTTTACAAATCAAATCAAAACACACGTGTCTGTGTGTGTGTGTGTGTGTGTGTGTGTGTGTGTCTGTCTGTGTCTGTGTCTGTGTCTGTGTCTGTGTGTGTGTGTGTGTGTGTGTGTGTGTGTGTGTGTGTGTGTGTGTGTGTGTGTGTGTGTGTGTGTGTGTGTGTGTGTCTGTGTGTGTGTGTGTGTGTGTGTGTGTGTGTGTGTGTGTGTGTGTGTGTGTGTGTGTGGATTTACAAGAAAATCATCATCAGACATGTGCACGTCCAACCAAATCACACACAATCCAAATTAAATGACAACAAATAAATAAAATAAAAAAGTTGATAGATCACAAGAAGTCCCAATTAGTGAATGTCAGTGTCCAGGTTTTCTTCAGTATGTGTATGTATTTTGGCGGGCCTTGATGCAGTCGTAATGAGTTCTTTTTTTTTTTTCACTTGCTGAAAATAGCCGATCTAGCTTGTAGATCGGCTATTTTCAGCATGCAACCAAGTGTAAAATGACTTATACTGGATCTCTTGTCCACTAGTCCCTTCCTAACATTTTAGTCTAGTTTTTATTTGTTGACGAAATTCTCAATATATTTAGTCTTAGTTTTAGTCATCATAGCATAGTTTTAGTTAGTTTTGATCGGTGGAAAAAAGGAAAACGACGATTTATTTTGTCTTAAGTTTCAGTCGACGAAAACAACACGTTAGGTTCCAAAGACCCCTGCAACTCTGAGACCCTTTTCCACCAGCACCCCCTGCTGGCCGAGGGGAGAACCGCACCATGTCACCGTCTCTCTCTGGTTCCCAATGTGAGCCGCTTCAGTTGTTGTTGTTTTAGTCCATGAGCCAGAGCTCCAAAACTGGAACGTTAATTATGAATTGAGTGGAGAAAAACCATACCTATATTACATTGTTTATAGGATCAATATACGGTATATATATATATATATATATATATATATTTGGGCTGTCAATCGATTAAAATATTTAATCTGATTAATCGCATGATTGTCCATAGTTAACTGTGATTAATCGCAAATTAAATCGCATATTTTTTATCCCTTCTAAATATACCTTAAATCAGTGGTTTTCAAGATTTTTCTTATCAAGGCCCATTATTGATTCTGCATTTGAGCCACGGACCACCATTTGATGACATTTAGCCTTCCAGACCCAAACTAAAGAACTGTATTGATGTTGGCCAATGGTACCATTACTAGAGATAACAGGCCATGTTGATCACATGTTTTCTAAGTTTTCTAATTGCGTAGACTTAAATTAACTTAAGTAATTCAGCTGTTTAACAATTATTCAACTCTTCAGTGTAAAATTGCCATGCGTCTCTCAACCATTCTGTCAAACTTCACAGTGCGTTAATCGCGCGTTTAAAAAAAATAGTGCCGTTTAAAGGATTGTGAGTTAACTAGTTAATAGTGCGTTAACTTTGTAAAGTCCTGTCGTTGCCTTGGTGTGGAGTCAAAGTGGGCAGGGGTGAGGTGGGTTAGGGGGGTGTGGAGTGGATCGGCCTCTAAGCAGCACAAGGAGCAGATCAGTGACCTAACAATCCATCATCAGTAGTAATTAAGTTAAGTAAGGAGTGCAAGGATCAGATCCCAGATCAGTGGACACACTCTATCCCGTGATCCTAATATCCTGCCACTGCTAATAGCCTATAGCTTTAAGCTACTGCTATAGGGCGCATCCGTTGGTCAGACGTACCAACAGTCCTTCGACACCATAGCTGGTTAAGACACATGCGTGGCCGCCTGTTAATCGGCAGCGCATGTGTCTTAAATGGTAAATGGTGCATTTATATAGCGCCTTTATCCAAGGCGCTTTACATAGATTGTGCATTACATTCACCCATTCACACACACACACACACACACACACACACACACACACACACACACACACACACACACACACACACACACACACACACACACACACACACACACACACACACACACACACACACACACACACACACACACACACACCGATGGCGGCGGAAACCATGCAAGGCACCAACCTGCACATCAGGAGCAATTAGGGGTTCAGTGTCTTGCTCAAGGACACTTCGACACTAACTCTGGGGGAGCCCGGGCCGGTTAAGACACATGTGTGGCCGGTTAAGACACATGCGTGGCCGGTTAAGACACATGCGTGGCCGGTTAAGACACATGCGTGGCCGGTTAAGACAAGGAACTAAAGCCTGGTGACGCGTGGTTAGGAGTGGAACTAAAGCCTGTCTGACTGTTCGTCGGACCAAACACATGCACATGCTATCGCTATACTTGTAGTCTCACTAATAGTCATTGTGCTGTGTGTTTTTGTGTGTGTGTGTGTGTGTGTGTGTGTGTGTGTGCGCGTGTGTCGTGCGTGCGTGCAAACGCAGTCTGTGGACATGGCCGGTCTGAAGTACCTGACCACCTCTCTGGAGACGCTGACGGACCCCGACAACCCGGAGAGCGAGAGCGAAGGCTGGCTGCTGGAGAAGGGCGTGAAGGAGACGCTGGGCGAGGCCCTGGGCAAGTTCAAGGGCCTGTTCTCCAAGAACCAGGTGGAGGAGGGGGCCGGCGCGGCCCCCGCGGCCCCCTGAGAGGCCCCACCTCTGGACCAGAGCCATGCCAGGGGACAGCGGTCTCTCTCTCTCTCTCTAAACCCCCCCAAAACCCACCCCACGGTGCCCCCAAAACCCACCCCACGGTGCCCCAAAACCCACCCCACGGTGCCCCCAAAACCCACCCCACGGTGCCCCCAAAACCCACCCCATGGTGCCCCAAAGCCCACCCCATGGTGCCCCAAAGCCCACCCCACGGTGCCCCAAAGCCCACCCCACGGTGCCCCAAAACCCACCCCACGGTGCCCCCAAAGCCCACCCCACGGTGCCCCAAAGCCCACCCCACGGTGCCCCAAAGCCCACCCCACGGTGCCCCAAAGCCCACCCCACGGTGCCCCAAAACCCACCCCACGGTGCCCCAAAACCCACCCCACGGTGCCCCCAAAGCCCACCCCACGGTGGCCCCAAAGCCCACCCCACGGTGCCCCAAAACCCACCCCACGGTGCCCCAAAATCCACCCCACGGTGCCCCCAAAACCCACCCCATGGTGCTCGAAGAGAGGAGAGGAGCCATGAGAAAATAAACACACACACACACACACACACACACACACGCATTCCACACACATGCACGGTGACTGCAATGGATATAGGTCACGTGACTTAATTGCAATATCCTGGTATATTAAAATCACTCTATGCTAATTTGTGTATCGTCTTGTAATTTATCTGAATAAATCAATCAATCAATGAATCAATCAAAGGAGCTCCAGAAGTGATGCGAGTGTTTCTATTGTCTATAAGAACGGAATATGTAAATAATATGTTCAAATGAGAGTCTATTTTTAAAATGGTTCCCATGAAACAAAAAAATAAATAAAAAATAAATAAATGCTGTATGTATATATATATGAGACATTTGGGATGAGGTTATAAAATCATGTGGAAAATGTACAAATTCATAGATAAATATTTATTACACAGACCCAGAAACATCAGGCCTGCGCCATGCTATATACCTCTGATGTAGACGTGAAACCTGACGCACGCACGCACACACGCACACACTGTGCCCGTGTGCGTGCGTGTGTGCGTGCACGGTGCTGATACCATGGCAGCTGTGATCGGTGTTTACAGGGAGGTCAGATAACCCGACCACGAGGAACGCAGCCGCGGTCTGTTCAGCCCAAACCTCACCAGTACTAGTCGCACCTCCTTACAACTCCTTACAACCAGAACAGCTTTAAAGGGATTGTGACATTAAAAAAAAGGTTTTGGAATTGTTCTTGTTTTTTTTTTAGGTTTTCTAATCTCAATTGCACCCAAAAAACATGAACTTTTAACATTCAGTAGATTTTCTGTGATCTGGGGTTTTCTGGCTCAAACAGGTGCTCTGATTTGCCGGCAGTAATTGACATCACTTACTGCAAATCCCATATATGTCAATGGGATTTGCCAGCAGATGTCACTGTTTCACTGTGTTGCCTGTTTTCATTGTAGCTCAAAAGGCCCAAAAAACCCCAAAGAAAACTTCAGACCACAGAAAATCCACTGAATGTTCAAAGTTCAGGTGTTTTTGGGTGTAATTGAGGTCATAAAACCTAAAAGAAAAAAGAAAAATAAATGAAAATGAATGTCATAAAACCTTTAAGGTCTCATCTCCTTGCGACTGCCACTGGAGTTGTGTGCAGCCGAATCATTGGTGCGGTTTGGGCTAATATAGGACGGTCTCTGTGTTGCGTCACGTTTCATGTCTGCTGGGGGAAGCTATGAAAAGAACGTGTGGTTATCAGCGTATATACAACTTCCGGTTCTTTGATACGATACGTCATATCAAAAGAACCTCCGGGGTTACGTTCATAACCCTGACGTTTCACGCGAAAATAACCTCAGGTTATGAACGTAACCCTGGAGGTTCTTTGACGTGGCTCGTCACGTCAAAGAACCTCCGGGGTTACGTTCATAACCCTGACGTTTCATGTCTGCTGCTGGGGGAAGGGAAAAAAACCCCGGGTTACGAGCGTAACCCGAGGTTATTTTCACGTCAAAGAACCCGGGAGGGTTAGGTTCGCATCCCGAGATAATTCCTCTGGGGAAGCAGAAGAGTCCGTTTGGTCGGCGGGCTCCGTCGGAGAGCAGATGTTTTGTATCGCGATGCCTCGTTTACGTTCCGTCGTACGGTCCCGAGAACAGGCGAGATCTGTTATCGTATTATCCATCTCCATCTTGCTCTTAATGTTTTATGACGGTGCTTAATCGTAATCGTGCCGGCGAGCAGGGAGAAAATGCAGCAGAGCCATAACGCCAAGTCTAATGTCATCAGGTAGCACACTTTTAGTACCTTTTGTAAACTTTTACGAAATGTAAACGGGGCATCGCCGTGACGACAACAGATGTTTGACAGATTGTAAACAGATTGTAAACGTAGAGATTAAAAGGTTTTTTTTTTTCCAGGTTTTCAGAAGACACGAGGAAGTTTATACCGTATAATAATGATGTAATATTTTTATTTTCATTTCTTCTCAGATTGTATTATTATATATTTTTTGTTTTGTTTCTGTTTCTATGGAGAGTTGTAGCAGTTCTGCCTGTATGATTAAACACGTTATGAGTGACAGCGCACGTGTGTGTGTGTGTGTGTGATTCTTTATCCCATTCTGACCTGAGATCAGATTCATACGAGGTTTCCACTGGACACACACACTGGGTCTGATTAACCCATTCTGACCTGAGATCAGATTCATACGAGGTTTCCACTGGACACACACACACTGGTCTGATTAACCCATTCTGACCTGAGATCAGATTAATATGAGGTTTCCACTGGACACACACTGGGTCTGATTAACCCATTCTGACCTGAGATCAGATTCATACGAGGTTTCCACTGGACACACACTGGGTCTGATTAACCCATTCTGACCTGAGATCAGATTCATACGAGGTTTCCACTGGACACACACACACTGGGTCTGATTAACCCATTCTGACCTTAGATCAGATTCATACGAGGTTTCCACTGGACACACACACACACTGGTCTGATTAACCCATTCTGACCTGAGATCAGATTCATACGAGGTTTCCACTGGACACACACTGGGTCTGATTAACCCATTCTGACCTGAGATCAGATTCATACGAGGTTTCCACTGGACACACACACACTGGTCTGATTAACCCATTCTGACCTGAGATCAGATTCATACGAGGTTTCCACTGGACACACACTGGTCTGATTAACCCATTCTGACGTGAGATCAGATTCTAAAAAATGTCAGTCGTTCTTCGATTTTTCAAAAAATAGCAGACCTACAAGCTCGTAGCGCGCCACTCGGTGGCGCGATATGAGCTTGTAGATCTGCTATTTTTCAATAGCTAAAGCATAACATGATGCTAACACCAAAAGGGGTTCCCGTTCAGAATGGGTTAAACCAGAGGTTTTCAACAGGTGGTCCGTGGACCACTGGTGGTCCGTGAAGGTATTGTATGTGGTCCCCGACCACGCACAGAGTGCACTAAATGACCTGGTGACGTATGACTGACGACACGTCAATGTTACATGAACAAAAGTACAAAAACATCCCAAACCCAAACTTGGGCAGGAGGTGCCGAGCGGCGAGTTAGGAGAGATAACACGGTGTTGGTACCATTAGGAGAGATAACATGATGTTGGTACCATTAGGAGAGATAACATGGTGTTGGTACCATTAGGAGAGATAACATGATGTTGGTACCATTAGAAGAGATAACATGGTGTTGGTACCATTAGGAGAGATAACATGGTGTTGGTACCATTAGGAGAGATAACATGATGTTGGTACCATTAGGAGAGATAACATGGTGTTGGTACCATTAGGAGAGATAACATGGTGTTGGTACCATTAGGAGAGATAACATGATGTTGGTACCATTAGGAGAGATAACATGGTGTTGGTACCATTAGGAGAGATAACATGATGTTGGTACCATTAGGAGAGATAACATGATGTTGGTACCATTAGGAGAGATAACATGGTGTTGGTACCACTAGGAGAGATAACATGGTGTTGGTACCATTAGGAGAGATAACACGGTGTTGGTACCATTAGGAGAGATAACACGGTGTTGGTACCATTAGGAGAGATAACATGATGTTATCAGCTGATCCAAAATGCCGCAGCTCGCTTGGTCTTCAACCAGCCAAAATTTCCACATGTCTCCCCCCTGCTCCGCTCCCTCCACTGGCTCCAAAGGTATGGCTCCCCCATATCTTGCAAGTATGATTGAACCCTACAAACCCTCCTGCGCACTCAGATCAGCCAACGCAGGGAAGCTGGAAGTACCCTCACTAAAAACGCCAGGACAACGCTCCACACGTCCCAAACTCTTCTCCCTTCTGGCTCCAAAACTGTGGAATGCACTTCCCATTGCAGTCAGAACTGCAGCATCACTCCCAATCTTCCGCCGTAGTCTGAAAACCCACCTTTTCAGACTCCATCATGGCCCATAGCACTTACCCTACCCCCTTAGATAGCACTTCTGTAGACTTAGATAGCATCTGATACAGACTTATAGCATGTTATGTAGACAGCACTATAATTGCATTGTATATAGTCATAGCACGCCATAGTACATATGTATAGCATAGTTGTATATATATATATATAGTTTATATGTATAGTCTCATAATATAGATATTCCACTGTTACTTTCTTAGCTTACGCATGTTTTATGATAAATGCTTTTGTGATGTATTCCCATGCTTTTGTTCTTGATTATTGTAAGTCGCTCTGGATTAAGAGCGTCTGCTAAATGCCTAAATTGTAAATTGTTGGTACCATTAGGAGAGATAACATGGTGTTGGTACCATTAGGAGAGATAACATGGTGTTGGTACCATTAGGAGAGATAACATGATGTTGGTACCATTAGGAGAGATAACATGGTGTTGGTACCATTAGGAGAGATAACATGGTGTTGGTACCATTAGGAGAGATAACATGATGTTGGTACCATTAGGAGAGATAACATGGTGTTGGTACCATTAGGAGAGATAACATGGTGTTGGTACCATTAGGAGAGATAACATGATGTTGGTACCATAAGGAGAGATAACATGATGTTGGTACCATTAGGAGAGATAACATGGTGTTGGTACCATTAGGAGAGATAACATGATGTTGGTACCATTAGGAGAGATAACATGATGTTGGTACCATTAGGAGAGATAACATGGTGTTGGTACCATTAGGAGAGATAACATGGTGTTGGTACCATTAGGAGAGATAACATGATGTTGGTACCATTAGGAGAGATAACATGGTGTTGGTACCATTAGGAGAGATAACATGGTGTTGGTACCATTAGGAGAGATAACATGATGTTGGTACCACTAGGAGAGATAACAGGCAAACAGAACCAGACTACACCACTCTGGGATAATAATTATATGATACATAATACACAATAATACAGGTTGTAAAGTAAACCCACTGGGAGGATATAAAGGAGGAGCAGACACGTGTTTAAAGTAAATATATCGTTTTATTTAATCATTATAAATCAATGCAGAATTAAATGCTTAATTCACTTGAAGAAGAGGGTCAGGTCAGAAAATGTATTTACTTATCAATTTCAAGATACTAATTAAAATCACTTAATTATTAATTAACGGGTCAATAAAGAGAACAGCCCACCCTACTGTAAAGTGCTGCAACACCAGTAGCCAGCAGGGGGCGCCAAGGTGTCCTTGCTGACAGGGGAAGGCACGAAGTGATGGAGTGAGGGAGTGAGGGGGTGAGGGGTGAGTGAGGGGGGGGTGAGGGAGTGAGGGGGGGAGGGAGTGAGGGGGTGAGGGGGTGAGGGGGTGAGGGAGTGAGGGGGTGAGGGAGTGAGGGGGTGAGGGGGTGAGGGAGTGAGGGGGTGAGGGAGTGAGGGGGTGAGGGAGTGAGGGGGTGAGGGAGTGAGGGGGTGAGGGGGTGAGGGAGTGAGGGAGTGAGGGAGTGAGTGGGTGAGGGAGTGAGGGAGTGAGGGGGTGAGGGAGTGAGGGGGTGAGGGGGTGAGGGAGTGAGGGGGTGAGGGAGTGAGGGGGTGAGGGGGTGAGGGAGTGAGGGGGTGAGGGAGTGAGGGGGTGAGTGAGTGAGGGGGGGAGGGAGTGAGGGGGTGAGGGAGTGAGGGGGTGAGGGGGTGAGGGAGTGAGGGAGTGAGGGGGTGAGGGGGTGAGGGAGTGAGGGGGTGAGGGAGTGAGGGGGGGAGGGAGTGAGGGGGTGAGGGAGTGAGGGGGTGAGGGAGTGAGGGGGTGAGGGGGTGAGGGAGTGAGGGAGTGAGGGGGTGAGGGGGTGGAGGGGAGTGAGGGGGTGAGGGGTGAGGGGGGGAGGGAGTGAGGGGGTGAGGGAGTGAGGGGGTGAGGGAGTGAGGGAGTGAGGGGGTGAGGGGGTGAGGGAGTGAGGGGGTGAGGGAGTGAGGGGGGGAGGGAGTGAGGGGGGGGAGGGAGTGAGGGGGGGGGTGAGGGGGTGAGGGGGTGAGGGAGTGAGGGTAGTGAGGGGGTGAGGGGGTGAGGGGAGTGAGGGGGGGAGGGAGTGAGGGGGTGAGGGAGTGAGGGAGTGAGGGGGTGAGGGGGTGAGGGAGTGAGGGGGGGAGGGGGTGAGGGAGTGAGGGAGTGAGGGGGTGAGGGAGTGAGGGAGTGAGGGGGGGAGGGAGTGAGGGGGGGAGGGAGTGAGGGGGTGAGGGAGTGAGGGGGTGAGTGAGGGGTGAGGGGGGGCGATCAGGGGTCTATAGATACAATAACGTTCTTGCCATTAAAAGATGAACATTTTCAACAAAAACAGATTCAACATCAGATGAAAGATGCTCAAAAGACATAAAACTGAAACCCGTTATGAACATACATTGAAAAAAAGTTAAGTAAAAGTACTTAGTTACTTTCCACCACTGCCCACGGCACAGAACAATGCCTCTGCCTGCGAGGCAAACGGCGGCAGACGACACAGAGAAAATAATAATTAATAACTGGCCAATCAGAAATTTAAACCAACTATAACGTCTATGTCAGGTGATCAGGAGCAGCTTGGACTCCTCATGCATAGAAGGAGGAAGTGTGGGTGAAAAAATGGGTTACAAAATAAATAAATTAACTATTTTTCTCACATTCGCACAGTTCAGTTTTTTAAATCTCAGTTCAGTTTTCAGTAGGCTAGTTCAGTGGTTCCCAAAGTGGGGTCTGGGGACCCCCAGGGGTCCTTGAGGGAGTTCCAGGGGGTCCCCAGCTAAATGATAGTTTGGAACCAAATGGACCCTTATGGGGCCGAGTGTGCAAATGGAACCGACTTATGGACCATTTTATTTATTTATTTGACAGGGAACGCTCATTAATCAACATGTCAGTTTTCACATCAATGTAAATGGGCCAGAGTTAGCCAAAGCTACATTTCATCTGTAGTCCCTGCAGGGCAGGCTCTTAAAAAATGAATGATAAAAATAATTAAGGACAAAGTGTAGTGTGCCTGCACACAACACCATGCGTTGATGCCATGTGTGCATAATGTGCACCCAACACTACGTCCATACAAAAACACAGTACAGTACGGGAACAGATCGACATGGTACAGAGGACAGAACAAATGCAAAGTGAAGTGAGAAATGACACCGGTGATAAATACTAATTAGTGCTGATATAGTTACTCATGATTACAGATTTGAGTTGTTTTTAGCCACCTTTTCAGGTTGAATTTGAAGGTCAGATAGTTAATAATGATAATAATAAAACTTTATTTGTATAGCACCTTTCATAACATGAAATGCAGCTCAAAGTGCTTTACAGAACAATGGAGAATAAAAGAAAAGCAAGGCAACGACATGAAAAAACAAGCAGTAATGCAATACAGTAAAATGTCTACAGAGGCTGCCTGACGAAGGTACAGTGGGAGCTTGTTCCATGCCGTCGGCCCCTAGAAGCAAAAAGCTGCTTCCCCGTATTTTTTAGTTGCCATTTTTTTAGGCAAAGCGAGCAGGCCGACCTTAGGGGGCGGTTTGGGACATATTTAGTTAATTAATAACTGGCCAATCAGAAATTTAAACCAACTATAACATCTATGTCAGGTGATCAGGAGCAGCTTGGACTCCTCATGCATAGAAGGAAGCATGAGGTCAGTCTGCTGCCCCCCCCCCCGGTCAGTTGGAGGTCTCTCTTAATTCTGTGGGGAGACTGTTCCAGTGATGGGAGGCTCTGACAGAGACTGTTCTAGTGATGGGAGGCTCTGACAGAGACTGTTCCAGTGATGGGAGGCTCTAACAGAGACTGTTCCAGTGATGGGAGGCTCTAACAGAGTTTTACCAAACACACTACGTCTGATTGGCACTTCACAGTCCCCTCTGGTAGTTGCCCTTGTTGTTCTGTCACCACTGTCCCTTCGATCTATGAACTGGTTCAGTGGTGGAGGTGCAAGTCCATTTAAGATCTTAAAAATGAGGCAGGCATCTGCAAAGTGTCTAAAGCCGTCAAAATGAAATAAGTTGTACTTTTGAACTATATGGCAATGGTGGTTAACGGTTGGGCTTTTGATCCAGTGTTTTTAATGTCTGTTTGTAAAGTCATTCTATGGGTTTTAAAGTTGTCTGGTTTGTCTGTGACCAGGTTGTAACGGGGAAACAGCTCTCAACGTCACTCTTTGTGAAAAAAATCATAGCATGCATGAAGAGTTTGGCTGCATCTGTTGTTAGATATGGTCTTATGTGTCTGAAATTGGATAAATTGAATTTGATTTTATTGGCGAATTTCTTTTTATATTTTTTTTATATTAGTTTTTTGCGGCTTACGCCTTTTATTGTTTTTTGAAGGGACAGACAGTAGGCTGACAGGAAACGGGAGAGAGATGGGGGGAAGACATGCAGTAAAGGCCGTGTCGGGCTCGGGAGTCGAACCCGCGGCACACTGCGACTGGATTACCAGTCGGGTGCCCAGACGGTTACGCCACTGCCTGGGCCATTGGCGACATTTTTAACATGCTTTTTAAATGTCAGGTTTGAGTCTAGTGTAATTCCAAGATATTTAAATTCTGATATTACCTGAATACTACTACCTTCAATAAGAATGTCAGTGTCAGGGTCTGTGGAGTTACGTGAGAAAAATCAGTTTTTTTTTTTATTCATAATGGGTCTGAATGTACAAATGGAACCAAATGGACACTCTCAGAGTAACATTAAAGGGTAAGAAACCCTTTTTGGGAGGTTTGGGTTGTAATTCTTATTTCTTACCTTATTGTGTTGTTTTTGGCAGCAAATTTCTATTTTAGTTTTAGTCATCGTCTTTGGACTGAAACTTCATTTAGTTTTAGTCACATATTAGTCACCTGGAAATGTCTTAGTGCTAGTCTAGTTTTAGTCGACTAAATGTCATAAGATTTTGGTCGACTAAATCTACAGGTGATTTAGTCGACTAAAATGTGTTTTGGTGGGCCTTGATGCCGTCGTAATGAGTGTTTTTACACTTGCTGAAAATAGACGATCTACAAGCTCACAACGTGTCGCAACGCGACGCGTTGTGAGCTTGTAGATCGTCTATTTTCAGCATGCAACCACGAGTAAAATGACTTATAGTGGTTATCTTGCCCACTAGTCCCTTCCTAACATTTTAGTCTAGTTTTTATTTGTCGACGAAATTTAGTCATCATAGCTTTAGTTTTCATTTAGTTTCCATTTGTTTTTGTCAGTGGAAAAAGGTAGTCGACGAACATTTTTCGCCTTAGTTTTAGTCGACGAACATTTTTCGCCTTAGTTTTAGTCGACGAACATTTTTCGCCTTAGTTTTAGTCGACGAACATTTTTCGCCTTAGTTTTAGTCGACGAAAACAACACTGTTACCTTATTGTGTGCAAACTATTCCATTCCATGCGTTATTTCGCTCCGTTGTGTTATTTATGTATTATTATTATTATTATTTATGTTTTAGCAATTTAAGAAATAAAAATAGTCGCTCATTGACTTCCATTGTAGCGGGGAAACAGCTCTCAAAGTCACTCTTTTAGCACATAAACCAACGCAACAAAAGCTGATTCAGGAAAACTCATGCGGTTTTATTTTCGTCCTAAGCTCCTTCAGCGCCACCTAGTGGTCACCAGTTTAGGCTCTGAGTGCCAGATCTCCAATTATTAAAAAAAGAGGGCGTTTTTTTTATTTTATACGTCTATACGGGCATGGCATCCAGTGCATCGTGTATTTAGATACGGGATGACGTCCCTGGCACTTCAACAGCTTTGAGTTCATAATATAAATTGGGGGTCCCAGAGATAGAAATGCCATTAAATGGGGGTCCGTAGCCTAATGCAGGTCAAACTGGGGGTCTTTGAAATTAAACGGGTTGAGAATCACTGCTAGAGACGTAATAAAACTTCTCTCATGGGGGTCCCTGGCATATCTCTTCAAATGGGGGTCCCTGGCATATCTCTTCAAATGGGGGTCCCTGGCATATCTCTTCAAATGGGGGTCCCTGGCATATCTCTTCAAATGGGGGTCCCTGGCATATCTCTTCAAATGGGGGGTCCGTGGGCTAATTAGTGTCAATTTGGGGGTCCTTGACCCCTGGGCGAGTTGTTGCAATAATGGTGAATGTGCACCTTTCACTTCCTGGTCAGCAGCCGTTAAATCCTCACAGGAACCCAAGGAGCCTGAAGGCAGCCGTTAAATCTTCATCTGGCTGAAGGCAGCCGTTACATCCTCCTAGAGAGAAACAGAAGGAGAGATAGAGAGATAAATAGAAGGAGAGATAGAGAGAGAAATAGAAGGAGAGATAGAAGAGGAGATAGAGATAAATAGTAGAGGAGAGGAGAGGAGATAGAGAGAGAAATAGAGAGAGAGAAATAGAAGGAGAGACAGAGAGAAATAGAAGGAGAGAGAGAGAGAGAAATAGAGAAACAGAAGGAGAGAGAGAGAGAGAGAGAGAGAGAGAGAGAGAGAGAGAGAGAGAGAGAGAGAGAGAGAGAGAGAGAGATAGAAGGGGAGATAGAGAGAGAAATAGAGAGAGAAACAGAAGGAGAGATAGAGAGAGATAGAGAGAGAGATAGAGAGAGAGATAGAGAGAGAAACAGAAGGAGAGATAGAGGAAAGGGGGGATGAATAAATGAATATATATGAAATAAAATAAGGATGGCGTGCTGTCAGTCAGACAAACCACCATTCCGCCAAAGGAATCAAATCAATATATATGGCTTTTGCCCAGTGGATGGATGTGACATTTAAGCAATATTACACGAGAGGGTTTGGGTTAATGCGGTCAGGAACGAGACGAAAGGGGGCGGGACTGGGCCTGGCGTGGTCATGAAAGGGGGCGGGACTGGGCCTATATGGCGTGGTCATGAAAGGGGGCGGGACTGGGCCTGGCGTGGTCATGAAAGGGGGCGGGACTGGGCCTGGCGTCGTCACGAAAGGGGGCAGGACTGGGCCTGGGCGTCGTCATGAAAGGGGGCGGGACTGGGCCTGGCGTCGTCATGAAAGGGGGCGGGACTGGGCCTGGCGTCGTCATGAAAGGGGGCGGGACTGGGCCTGGCGTCGTCATGAAAGGGGGCGGGACTGGGCCTATATGGCGTCGTCATGAAAGGGGGCGGGACTGGGCCTGGCGTCGTCATGAAAGGGGGCGGGACTGGGCCTGGCGTGGTCATGAAAGGGGGCGGGACTGGGCCTATATGGCGTCGTCATGAAAGGGGGCGGGACTGGGCCTGGCGTGGTCATGAAAGGGGGCGGGACTGGGCCTATATGGCGTCGTCATGAAAGGGGGCGGGACTGGGCCTGGCGTCGTCATGAAAGGGGGCGGGACTGGGCCTGGCGTGGTCATGAAAGGGGGCGGGACTGGGCCTGGCGTCGTCACGAAAGGGGGCAGGACTGGGCCTGGCGTGGTCATGAAAGGGGGCGGGACTGGGCCTGGCGTCGTCACGAAAGGGGGCGGGACTGGGCCTGGCGTCGTCATGAAAGGGGGCGGGACTGGGCCTGGCGTCGTCATGAAAGGGGGCGGGACTGGGCCTGGCGTCGTCATGAAAGGGGGCGGGACTGGGCCTGGCGTCGTCTCTCTCTCATTAGCAGGCAGCAGGCACAGCAATACCCCTCTCTCCGTTTCTGGCGCCCCCTACTGGTATTAATAAGTCACATACTCGTGCTCACGACCACTGATGCATAGGTGTACACGGACATTGCTGGTTGTAGGAGTGGTTGCACCACTCAAAAAGCTATGTTTCAATGTCAGTCGTTCTTCGATTTTTCAAAAATAGCAGACCCACAAGCTCATAGCGCGCCACTCGGTGGCGCGCTATGAGCTTGTAGATCTGCTATTTTTCAATAGCTAAAGCATAACATGATGCTAACACCAAAAGGGGTTCTCGCCCAAAATGGGTTAAGTAAAATGTTGGTATTGGTAAATCTGTTCTGATGTTTTCTCATGGTCATGTTTTCCACAACGCTGTGGAATGCACTCTAGTGTTTTTCCCCTAATAAAGTAGTTTTTATTTGTTTTCTCCTGTCCTCCATGTAAAGCACATTTGAGTATTCATATATAGACTGGTCTGCACTTGTTTAATGATCTGTTGGTCTTGGTTAAGTAGCCTTAATTACTACCACCTTGATATATTTAAAAAAAAAACTATGTTTTATAAATTGCTTAAGCTTATGTAGTCACTATTCATTGATTCACTGGTATACCAAAAAACATTAGATGTTTCTTTTCCTCAATGTTCTCAGGGTCGAAGATTGATATGCGAATATGTATTGTATAATAGTTAAATGTGAATTATTAGGATTAATTAATTGCAAAGCCTCTAATCGATTAGATTACATTTGTGAGTGATGCAACCACTCCAAGGAACAGCAATGTCCGTGTTCACCTATGTGTTGGTAAATGAGCACCAGTATAATGAGTACCAGTAGGGGGTGCTGTTGTGACGAAACAGAGAGAGGGATAGTGATGCACTGTTGCCTGCTAATGAGAGAGAGAGAGAGAGAGAGAGAGAGAGAGAGAGAGAAGAGAGAGAGAGAGAGAGAGAGAGAGAGAGAGAGAGAGAGAGAGAGAGAGAGAGAGAGAGAGGTGGGAGTTGCACCACTCAGTTCACACGGGTGTGATTTTTTAAATATAATCACTGTTGTTAAAAAGATGGAGCTTTAGTTTGTTATTTATGCAGTGGTTTTACCGGCAGGATGCCCTTGATGATGATGTTGAGTTTCTTCTCCCAGACCTCAGAGTTCTGCTGCTCATCCTTAAAGGTCGGCCTGGGCCCGGCGTCGTCCACAAAGTTCTTCCAAACATAATCAAAGTCTAGAAAGACACAGAAACATATGTTCATGTTTCTGTCTGTCTGTCTTCGTCTTGGTGATTGTTAGATGCACGATCATAATTGCCATTTTGGCCGATATCTGATAACCGGTTTTCTTCCCCATATAATATTGACCAAAATCGAAAGGCTACTGATATCAGTATCAACAGGTCCGCAGGGTTACTTTTAAAACGTAATCCCCTACAGTTACAAATTACTTGCTAAGAATTGTAGTCAGTAAACGTAATCCGACCCACAATTTAAAAAGTTCAATTACTTTTAAGCAAATCTCTATTTACATTAGATGAACAAGTTTTAGCATTTATAACCAGACAAGAATATTGGACAACAAAATATGGTTAAATCTGGTTCTCAACCTTTTTACAGCGAGATCCACCTCAGAATATATTTGGTACCACCATTATGATTCATGTTAAAATACAGTCCTATTCAGCTAGGCACAGTTCACACAGATGGCAAATTATTGATAAAAAACCGGCACTCACATCAGGGGCGGGCAGGCAGGCAGGCAGACAGGCAGGCAGGCAGACAGACAGGCATGCTGGTAGGCAGGCAGGCAGGCAGGCAGGCAGGCAGGCAGGCAGGCAGGCAGGCAGGCAGGCAGGCAGGCAGGCAGGCAGGCAGGCAGGCAGGCAGGCAGGCAGGCAGCAACAGCACCACCCCTGCGGGTCAGGGTTGTGCAGCCAGTTGTGCACACGCACACGCACGCACACACACGCACACAGCCCTCTTTCTAACCTTTGGGTGTCATGACAGTGATCTTTACACCGGCTCTTCTCAGTTTCCTCAGACCCTCCTTGTTGGCCTCCGCGGTGATATAAGATCTTGGGTTAACGCAGTAGAGGCGAGAGACCAGGATGTGGAGGCGCAGGTTCATGTTCTTGCCGAGGAAATCAATGATGCTCTGAGAACAGTCTGGAGTAACACCATCAGCACTGGAAGGGGGGCGCGGGTGCTGGTGGAGAGGAGAATTTTTTGACATGTCTATCAGAGCGTGCTGAATGCAGAATGCACAGACATGTCTGTCAGAGCGTGCTGAATGCAGAATGCACAGACATGTCTGTCAGAGCGTGCTGAATGCAGAATGCACAGACATGTCTGTCAGAGCGTGCTGAATGCAGAATGCACAGACATGTCTGTCAGAGCGTGCTGAATGCAGAATGCACAGACATGTCTATCAGAGCGTGCTGAATGCAGAATGCACAGACATGTCTGTCAGAGCGTGCTGAATGCAGAATGCACAGACATGTCTGTCAGAGCGTGCTGAATGCAGAATGCACAGACATGTCTGTCAGAGCGTGCTGAATGCAGAATGCACAGACATGTCTGTCAGAGCGTGCTGAATGCAGAATGCACAGACATGTCTGTCAGAGCGTGCTGAATGCAAAATGCACAGACATGTCTGTCAGAGCGTGCTGAATGCAGAATGCACAGACATGTCTGTCAGAGTGTGCTGAATGCAGAATGCACAGACATGTCTGTCAGAGCGTGCTGAATGCAGAATGCACAGACATGTCTGTCAGAGCGTGCTGAATGCAGAATGCACAGCGAGTGAGTTGACAGATAGACACAACATGACGAGACAGCAAAAACCTATTGTAGTTTTACTTTCACCTGCACCAGGTTTAAAGAAATCTAACCCAAACAACAACACAACAAGAGTCACATACTGTTATTATGATTAACTTGGTTAACTAGGTCCTAAATAAGTCATTATTAGGCCAATTATATCCCTCCCACCCTTCAGCTCCCCCTGGTATAAATACCTTCCTGCGCCGCTGGGGATTAACACCGCATGGAGACCAAGAGATGAACCATTTGACCGTGTACTCCACACCAGGTTGCAGCTGCAGCTCCACATCAGTTTCCAGTTTCTTCAGGAACAGCCTCTGTGGGGACAGAGACAGAGGCATAAGATAAAGACTCCCATCTCCTCAAATACGGTCGTTTGGTCAAGTGCCTTTAATTGGGCATTGGTCCTTAAAACACAATGGGTGGCAGGATGCCTTCAAAATAGGAGCTCTGGGGTGCCAGAAAGACATGGCCGCTTTTACTCTGACGCATTTTAATCAAATATCCTACGCTGCCGAGATTGTTGTATTACCTTTAGAGCATAGGCTGAATTATTTGGGCCCACAAGACCCTCCTCCACGAGGCGTTGTACCCCGCTCATTTGCATTGGCCTCAATTTCCCAGAAGCCCTAGCAGCCCACAGCGTGTGTTGATTTCCGGTTTCGTCGTCATATCATGAAGGTCTCGTCTCCAGCTCCGCGGCAAAGACGGAGTTTCTTTTTAATTATTACAATACGGCGGATTAAACACATGAAACAAAAGGCGGGAATGTCGTAGTAAGCGCCATCGAACCCTGTATTAAACAATTAGCGACCGTCAAACTGTAATAAATAGAAGGTATTCGTTCCCTATATACACTTGCTTCTGCCTCACCTCCACGTGTTTGCCGTGATGCTCGTTGGGGAGATGTCTAAAGACCGAGCGGAGGGACTTCCGCCCTATGCGCCTCTTCATCACGTAGCAGAGGTACGCTTCCTTAGGATAGTCCCAGTTATCATAGTGTTCGATGAAAACCTTTGGATCCAAAGGTGCACTGAGACAGAAAAAGAAGGAACAATTAAAGGAACAATTAAATATTGTTTTAAAAGGTTTACGTTTTGTTTTTGACACTGCACAGAGACTTACTGCATTCTAGGCTACCTTATTGTGTCATTGTAAATGTACTTACAGTATTGAATTTTTACTTTTTTTTAGTGGGGAAAAAACATTGATGCTCCTATTTTCTTACAGGTGAAGTAAACATTGAAGACGCTTTGCTACAAGCAGAATCTGCTAGAGCTACTTACTGGTGTTTGCACTTAGTCTTGCCTTGGTGAATCTTTAGGCCAAGCTCATTCTTGTACATTCCGCCGCAGTCGTTACATCTTCTCCGGGCTTCACCCTCCTGTCTTTGGCTGAACAAAATATTAGACCCATTATTAACCGTCTTCCTGCCATTGCCGAAGCCCTTCGGCAATCAAAGCCTCAATTTGATAATACACCTTGCTGCCATTGCCGTAGCCCTTCGGCAATTATACTTTTATAGTGCATATGATCGATCGAGCCATAATGCTACTCACGTTAGCCGGTTAGCTAGCAATGTTGTTAGCACTGCACTGGATCGTTCAGATTAGATCGCGGTCGCCATAAGAATCCATTCTATCCGTTTCTTTCAATCGCCTGTATCTCCTATTCCTTGTCCCAGATGGCATTTTTGGTCAAACCAGCGTTTCTTTGACGGCACAGAGCCGACGTTGTGCAGTGCTATATGTACCGGCATTGATTCGATTATGTAAACAAAGGTTGTCTTGGCAACGTAAAGCTGGCAGGGATAAGCTCACTTCCGGTTGAGGCAAAATGTGGCTTTTCAAAATAAGAGCTCAAATTAAAAAAATGCTGGCATGAATTAGGTCCTAATTTCTCAATAAATGGCAGCAGTAAAAGGGTTAAATACATTGAACAAGGACCATGTAGGACATTTAATCATAAACAACACTAAATATTAGAGCCATTAATAAACACATTGAACAATGAACATGTAGGACATTTAACCATAAACAACACTAAATATTAGAGCCATTATTAAACACATTGAACAATGAACATGTAGGACATTTAACCATAAACAATCCTAAATATTAGAGCCATTAATAAACACATTGAACAATGAACATGTAGGACATTTAACCATAAACAACACTAAATAACCATGTAGGACATTTAACCATAAACAACACTAAAGGACCATGTAGGACATTTAACCATAAACACTAAAGGACCATGTAGGACATTTAACCATAAACACTAAAGGACCATGTAGGACATTTAACCATAAACAACACTAAAGGACCATGTAGGACATTTAACCATAAACACTAAAGGACCATGTAGGACATTTAACCATAAACACTAAAGGACCATGTAGGACATTTAACCATAAACACTAAAGGACCATGTAGGACATTTAACCATAAACAACACTAAAGGACCATGTAGGACATTTAACCATAAACAACACTAAAGGACCATGTAGGACATTTAACCATAAACACTAAAGGACCATGTAGGACATTTAACCATAAACACTAAAGGACCATGTAGGACATTTAACCATAAACACTAAAGGACCATGTAGGACATTTAACCATAAACACTAAAGGACCATGTAGGACATTTAACCATAAACAACACTAAAGGACCATGTAGGACATTTAACCATAAACACTAAAGAACCATGTAGGACATTTAACCATAAACACTAAAGGACCATGTAGGACATTTAACCATAAACACTAAAGAACCATGTAGGACATTTAACCATGAACAACACTAAAGGACCATGTAGGACATTTAACCATAAACAACACTAAAGGACCATGTAGGACATTTAACCATAAACAACACTAAAGGACCATGTAGGACATTTAACCATAAACAACACTAAAGGACCATGTAGGACATTTAACCATAAACACTAAAGGACCATGTAGGACATTTAACCATAAACACTAAAGGACCATGTAGGACATTTAACCATAAACACTAAAGGACCATGTAGGACATTTAACCATAAACAACACTAAAGGACCATGTAGGACATTTAACCATAAACAACACTAAAGGACCATGTAGGACATTTAACCATAAACAACACTAAATGACCATGTAGGACATTTAACCATAAACAACACTAAATGACCATGTAGGACATTTAACCATAAACAACACTAAATGACCATGTAGGACATTTAACCATAAACAACACTAAAGGACCATGTAGGACATTTAACCATAAACAACACTAAAGGACCATGTAGGACATTTAACCATAAACAACACTAAAGGACCATGTAGGACATTTAACCATAAACAACACTAAAGGACCATGTAGGACATTTAACCATAAACAACACTAAAGGACCATGTAGGACATTTAACCATAAACACTAAAGGACCATGTAGGACATTTAACCATAAACACTAAAGGACCATGTAGGACATTTAACCATAAACACTAAAGGACCATGTAGGACATTTAACCATAAACAACACTAAATGACCATGTAGGACATTTAACCATAAACAACACTAAAGGACCATGTAGGACATTTAACCATAAACAACACTAAAGGACCATGTAGGACATTTAACCATAAACAACACTAAAGGACCATGTAGGACATTTAACCATAAACACTAAAGGACCATGTAGGACATTTAACCATAAACACTAAAGGACCATGTAGGACATTTAACCATAAACACTAAAGGACCATGTAGGACATTTAACCATAAACACTAAAGGACCATGTAGGACATTTAACCATAAACACTAAAGAACCATGTAGGACATTTAACCATAAACACTAAAGGACCATGTAGGACATTTAACCATAAACACTAAAGGACCATGTAGGACATTTAACCATAAACAACACTAAAGGACCATGTAGGACATTTAACCATAAACACTAAAGGACCATGTAGGACATTTAACCATAAACACTAAAGGACCATGTAGGACATTTAACCATAAACACTAAAGGACCATGTAGGACATTTAACCATAAACACTAAAGGACCATGTAGGACATTTAACCATAAACAACACTAAAGGACCATGTAGGACATTTAACCATAAACACTAAAGGACCATGTAGGACATTTAACCATAAACACTAAAGGACCATGTAGGACATTTAACCATAAACACTAAAGGACCATGTAGGACATTTAACCATAAACACTAAAGGACCATGTAGGACATTTAACCATAAACACTAAAGGACCATGTAGGACATTTAACCATAAACACTAAAGGACCATGTAGGACATTTAACCATAAACAACACTAAAGGACCATGTAGGACATTTAACCATAAACAACACTAAAGGACCATGTAGGACATTTAACCATAAACAACACTAAAGGACCATGTAGGACATTTAACCATAAACAACACTAAAGGACCATGTAGGACATTTAACCATAAACACTAAAGGACCATGTAGGACATTTAACCATAAACAACACTAAAGGACCATGTAGGACATTTAACCATAAACAACACTAAAGGACCATGTAGGACATTTAACCATAAACAACACTAAAGGACCATGTAGGACATTTAACCATAAACACTAAAGGACCATAAAGGACATTTAACCATAAACACTAAAGGACCATGTAGGACATTTAACCATAAACAACACTAAAGAACCATGTAGGACATTTAACCATAAACAACACTAAAGGACCATGTAGGACTTTTAACCATAAACACTAAAGGACCATGTAGGACATTTAACCATAAACACTAAAGGACCATGTAGGACATTTAACCATAAACACTAAAGGACCATGTAGGACATTTAACCATAAACACTAAAGGACCATGTAGGACATTTAACCATAAACACTAAAGGACCATGTAGGACATTTAACCATAAACACTAAAGAACCATGTAGGACATTTAACCATAAACAACACTAAAGGACCATGTAGGACATTTAACCATAAACAACACTAAAGGACCATGTAGGACATTTAACCATAAACAACACTAAAGGACCATGTAGGACATTTAACCATAAACAACACTAAAGGACCATGTAGGACATTTAACCATAAACACTAAAGGACCATGTAGGACATTTAACCATAAACAACACTAAAGGACCATGTAGGACATTTAACCATAAACAACACTAAAGGACCATGTAGGACATTTAACCATAAACAACACTAAAGGACCATGTAGGACATTTAACCATAAACACTAAAGGACCATGTAGGACATTTAACCATAAACAACACTAAAGGACCATGTAGGACTTTTAACCATAAACACTAAAGGACCATGTAGGACATTTACCATAAACACTAAAGGACCATGTAGGACATTTAACCATAAACACTAAAGGACCATGTAGGACATTTAACCATAAACAACACTAAAGGACCATGTAGGACATTTAACCATAAACAACACTAAAGGACCATGTAGGACATTTAACCATAAACACTAAAGGACCATGTAGGACATTTAACCATAAACAACACTAAAGGACCATGTAGGACTTTTAACCATAAACACTAAAGGACCATGTAGGACATTTAACCATAAACACTAAAGGACCATGTAGGACATTTAACCATAAACAACACTAAAGGACCATGTAGGACATTTAACCATAAACAACACTAAAGGACCATGTAGGACATTTAACCATAAACACTAAAGGACCATGTAGGACATTTAACCATAAACAACACTAAAGGACCATGTAGGACATTTAACCATAAACACTAAAGGACCATGTAGGACATTTAACCATAAACAACACTAAAGGACCATGTAGGACATTTAACCATAAACACTAAAGGACCATGTAGGACATTTAACCATAAACACTAAAGAACCATGTAGGACATTTAACCATAAACACTAAAGGACCATGTAGGACATTTAACCATAAACACTAAAGGACCATGTAGGACATTTAACCATAAACAACACTAAAGGACCATGTAGGACATTTAACCATAAACAACACTAAAGGACCATGTAGTACATTTAACCATGAACACTAAAGGACCATGTAGGACATTTAACCATAAACAACACTAAAGGACCATGTAGGACATTTAACCATAAACACTAAAGGACCATGTAGGACATTTAACCATAAACACTAAAGGACCATGTAGGACATTTAACCATAAACAACACTAAATGACCATGTAGGACATTTAACCATAAACAACACTAAAGGACCATGTAGGACATTTAACCATAAACACTAAAGGACCATGTAGGACATTTAACCATAAACACTAAAGGACCATGTAGGACATTTAACCATAAACACTAAAGAACCATGTAGGACATTTAACCATAAACAACACTAAAGGACCATGTAGGACATTTAACCATAAACACTAAAGAACCATGTAGGACATTTAACCATAAACAACACTAAAGGACCATGTAGGACATTTAACCATAAACACTAAAGGACCATGTAGGACATTTAACCATAAACACTAAAGGACCATGTAGGACATTTAACCATAAACACTAAAGGACCATGTAGGACATTTAACCATAAACACTAAAGGACCATGTAGGACATTTAACCATAAACAACACTAAAGGACCATGTAGGACATTTAACCATAAACAACACTAAAGGACCATGTAGGACATTTAACCATAAACACTAAAGGACCATGTAGGACATTTAACCATAAACAACACTAAAGGACCATGTAGGACATTTAACCATAAACACTAAAGGACCATGTAGGACATTTACCATAAACACTAAAGGACCATGTAGGACATTTAACCATAAACACTAAAGGACCATGTAGGACATTTAACCATAAACAACACTAAAGGACCATGTAGGACATTTAACCATAAACAACACTAAAGGACCATGTAGGACATTTAACCATAAACAACACTAAAGAACCATGTAGGACATTTAACCATAAACAACACTAAAGAACCATGTAGGACATTTAACCATAAACACTAAAGGACCATGTAGGACATTTAACCATAAACAACACTAAAGGACCATGTAGGACATTTAACCATAAACAACACTAAAGGACCATGTAGGACATTTAACCATAAACAACACTAAAGGACCATGTAGGACATTTAACCATAAACACTAAAGGACCATGTAGGACATTTAACCATAAACAACACTAAAGGACCATGTAGGACATTTAACCATAAACAACACTAAAGGACCATGTAGGACATTTAACCATAAACACTAAAGGACCATGTAGGACATTTAACCATAAACACTAAAGAACCATGTAGGACATTTAACCATAAACACTAAAGGACCATGTAGGACATTTAACCATAAACACTAAAGGACCATGTAGGACATTTAACCATAAACAACACTAAAGGACCATGTAGGACATTTAACCATAAACAACACTAAAGGACCATGTAGGACATTTAACCATAAACACTAAAGGACCATGTAGGACATTTAACCATAAACACTAAAGAACCATGTAGGACATTTAACCATAAACACTAAAGGACCATGTAGGACATTTAACCATAAACAACACTAAAGGACCATGTAGGACATTTAACCATAAACACTAAAGGACCATGTAGGACATTTAACCATAAACACTAAAGAACCATGTAGGACATTTAACCATAAACAACACTAAAGGACCATGTAGGACATTTAACCATAAACAACACTAAAGGACCATGTAGGACATTTAACCATAAACACTAAAGGACCATGTAGGACATTTAACCATAAACACTAAAGAACCATGTAGGACATTTAACCATAAACAACACTAAAGGACCATGTAGGACATTTAACCATGAACAACACTAAAGAACCATGTAGGACATTTAACCATAAACAACACTAAAGGACCATGTAGGACATTTAACCATAAACAACACTAAAGAACCATGTAGGACATTTAACCATAAACACTAAAGGACCATGTAGGACATTTAACCATAAACACTAAAGAACCATGTAGGACATTTAACCATAAACACTAAAGGACCATGTAGGACATTTAACCATAAACAACACTAAAGAACCATGTAGGACATTTAACCATAAACAACACTAAAGGACCATGTAGGACATTTAACCATAAACACTAAAGGACCATGTAGGACATTTAACCATAAACAACACTAAAGGACCATGTAGGACTTTTAACCATAAACACTAAAGGACCATGTAGGACATTTAACCATAAACACTAAAGGACCATGTAGGACATTTAACCATAAACAACACTAAAGGACCATGTAGGACATTTAACCATAAACAACACTAAAGGACCATGTAGGACATTTAACCATAAACACTAAAGGACCATGTAGGACATTTAACCATAAACAACACTAAAGGACCATGTAGGACATTTAACCATAAACACTAAAGGACCATGTAGGACATTTAACCATAAACAACACTAAAGGACCATGTAGGACATTTAACCATAAACACTAAAGGACCATGTAGGACATTTAACCATAAACACTAAAGAACCATGTAGGACATTTAACCATAAACACTAAAGGACCATGTAGGACATTTAACCATAAACACTAAAGGACCATGTAGGACATTTAACCATAAACAACACTAAAGGACCATGTAGGACATTTAACCATAAACAACACTAAAGGACCATGTAGTACATTTAACCATGAACACTAAAGGACCATGTAGGACATTTAACCATAAACAACACTAAAGGACCATGTAGGACATTTAACCATAAACACTAAAGGACCATGTAGGACATTTAACCATAAACACTAAAGGACCATGTAGGACATTTAACCATAAACAACACTAAATGACCATGTAGGACATTTAACCATAAACAACACTAAAGGACCATGTAGGACATTTAACCATAAACACTAAAGGACCATGTAGGACATTTAACCATAAACACTAAAGGACCATGTAGGACATTTAACCATAAACACTAAAGAACCATGTAGGACATTTAACCATAAACAACACTAAAGGACCATGTAGGACATTTAACCATAAACACTAAAGAACCATGTAGGACATTTAACCATAAACAACACTAAAGGACCATGTAGGACATTTAACCATAAACACTAAAGGACCATGTAGGACATTTAACCATAAACACTAAAGGACCATGTAGGACATTTAACCATAAACACTAAAGGACCATGTAGGACATTTAACCATAAACACTAAAGGACCATGTAGGACATTTAACCATAAACAACACTAAAGGACCATGTAGGACATTTAACCATAAACAACACTAAAGGACCATGTAGGACATTTAACCATAAACACTAAAGGACCATGTAGGACATTTAACCATAAACAACACTAAAGGACCATGTAGGACATTTAACCATAAACACTAAAGGACCATGTAGGACATTTACCATAAACACTAAAGGACCATGTAGGACATTTAACCATAAACACTAAAGGACCATGTAGGAAATTTAACCATAAACAACACTAAAGGACCATGTAGGACATTTAACCATAAACAACACTAAAGGACCATGTAGGACATTTAACCATAAACAACACTAAAGAACCATGTAGGACATTTAACCATAAACAACACTAAAGAACCATGTAGGACATTTAACCATAAACACTAAAGGACCATGTAGGACATTTAACCATAAACAACACTAAAGGACCATGTAGGACATTTAACCATAAACAACACTAAAGGACCATGTAGGACATTTAACCATAAACAACACTAAAGGACCATGTAGGACATTTAACCATAAACACTAAAGGACCATGTAGGACATTTAACCATAAACAACACTAAAGGACCATGTAGGACATTTAACCATAAACAACACTAAAGGACCATGTAGGACATTTAACCATAAACACTAAAGGACCATGTAGGACATTTAACCATAAACACTAAAGAACCATGTAGGACATTTAACCATAAACACTAAAGGACCATGTAGGACATTTAACCATAAACACTAAAGGACCATGTAGGACATTTAACCATAAACAACACTAAAGGACCATGTAGGACATTTAACCATAAACAACACTAAAGGACCATGTAGGACATTTAACCATAAACACTAAAGGACCATGTAGGACATTTAACCATAAACACTAAAGAACCATGTAGGACATTTAACCATAAACACTAAAGGACCATGTAGGACATTTAACCATAAACAACACTAAAGGACCATGTAGGACATTTAACCATAAACACTAAAGGACCATGTAGGACATTTAACCATAAACACTAAAGAACCATGTAGGACATTTAACCATAAACAACACTAAAGGACCATGTAGGACATTTAACCATAAACAACACTAAAGGACCATGTAGGACATTTAACCATAAACACTAAAGGACCATGTAGGACATTTAACCATAAACACTAAAGAACCATGTAGGACATTTAACCATAAACAACACTAAAGGACCATGTAGGACATTTAACCATGAACAACACTAAAGAACCATGTAGGACATTTAACCATAAACAACACTAAAGGACCATGTAGGACATTTAACCATAAACAACACTAAAGAACCATGTAGGACATTTAACCATAAACACTAAAGGACCATGTAGGACATTTAACCATAAACACTAAAGAACCATGTAGGACATTTAACCATAAACACTAAAGGACCATGTAGGACATTTAACCATAAACAACACTAAAGAACCATGTAGGACATTTAACCATAAACAACACTAAAGGACCATGTAGGACATTTAACCATAAACACTAAAGAACCATGTAGGACATTTAACCATAAACACTAAAGGACCATGTAGGACATTTAACCATAAACAACACTAAAGAACCATGTAGGACATTTAACCATAAACAACACTAAAGGACCATGTAGGACATTTAACCATAAACAACACTAAAGGACCATGTAGGACATTTAACCATAAACACTAAAGGACCATGTATGACATTTAACCATAAACACTAAAGGACCATGTAGGACATTTAACCATAAACACTAAAGGACCATGTAGGACATTTAACCATAAACACTAAAGGACCATGTAGGACATTTAACCATAAACAACACTAAAGGACCATGTAGGACATTTAACCATAAACACTAAAGGACCATGTAGGACATTTAACCATAAACAACACTAAAGGACCATGTAGGACATTTAACCATAAACACTAAAGGACCATGTAGGACATTTAACCATAAACACTAAAGGACCATGTAGGACATTTAACCATAAACACTAAAGGACCATGTAGGACATTTAACCATAAACAACACTAAAGGACCATGTAGGACATTTAACCATAAACACTAAAGGACCATGTAGGACATTTAACCATAAACACTAAAGAACCATGTAGGACATTTAACCATAAACAACACTAAAGGACCATGTAGGACATTTAACCATAAACAACACTAAAGGACCATGTAGGACATTTAACCATAAACACTAAAGGACCATGTAGGACATTTAACCATAAACACTAAAGAACCATGTAGGACATTTAACCATAAACAACACTAAAGGACCATGTAGGACATTTAACCATGAACAACACTAAAGAACCATGTAGGACATTTAACCATAAACAACACTAAAGGACCATGTAGGACATTTAACCATAAACAACACTAAAGAACCATGTAGGACATTTAACCATAAACACTAAAGGACCATGTAGGACATTTAACCATAAACAACACTAAAGAACCATGTAGGACATTTAACCATAAACACTAAAGGACCATGTAGGACATTTAACCATAAACAACACTAAAGAACCATGTAGGACATTTAACCATAAACAACACTAAAGGACCATGTAGGACATTTAACCATAAACAACACTAAAGGACCATGTAGGACATTTAACCATAAACACTAAAGGACCATGTATGACATTTAACCATAAACACTAAAGGACCATGTAGGACATTTAACCATAAACACTAAAGGACCATGTAGGACATTTAACCATAAACACTAAAGGACCATGTAGGACATTTAACCATAAACACTAAAGGACCATGTAGGACATTTAACCATAAACAACACTAAAGGACCATGTAGGACATTTAACCATAAACACTAAAGGACCATGTAGGACATTTAACCATAAACACTAAAGGACCATGTAGGACATTTAACCATAAACAACACTAAAGGACCATGTAGGACATTTAACCATAAACACTAAAGGACCATGTAGGACATTTAACCATAAACACTAAAGGACCATGTAGGACATTTAACCATAAACACTAAAGGACCATGTAGGACATTTAACCATAAACAACACTAAAGGACCATGTAGGACATTTAACCATAAACACTAAAGGACCATGTAGGACATTTAACCATAAACAACACTAAAGGACCATGTAGGACATTTAACCATAAACAACACTAAAGGACCATGTAGGACATTTAACCATAAACAACACTAAAGAACCATGTAGGACATTTAACCATAAACAACACTAAAGGACCATGTAGGACATTTAACCATAAACAACACTAAAGAACCATGTAGGACATTTAACCATAAACAACACTAAAGGACCATGTAGGACATTTAACCATAAACAACACTAAATAACCATGTAGGACATTTAACCATAAACAACACTAAAGGACCATGTAGGACATTTAACCATAAACAACACTAAAGAACCATGTAGGACATTTAACCATAAACAACACTAAAGGACCATGTAGGACATTTAACCATAAACAACACTAAAGGACCATGTAGGACATTTAACCATAAACAACACTAAAGGACCATGTAGGACATTTAACCATAAACAACACTAAAGGACCATGTAGGACATTTAACCATAAACACTAAAGGACCATGTAGGACATTTAACCATAAACAACACTAAAGGACCATGTACGACATTTAACCATAAACAACACTAAAGGACCATGTAGGACATTTAACCATAAACACTAAAGGACCATGTAGGACATTTAACCATAAACAACACTAAAGGACCAGTTAGGACATTTAACCATAAACAACACTAAAGGACCATGTAGGACATTTAACCATAAACAACACTAAAGAACCATGTAGGACATTTAACCATAAACAACACTAAAGGACCATGTAGGACATTTAACCATAAACACTAAAGGACCATGTAGGACATTTAACCATAAACACTAAAGGACCATGTAGGACATTTAACCATAAACAACACTAAAGGACCATGTAGGACATTTAACCATAAACACTAAAAGACCATGTAGGACATTTAACCATAAACAACACTAAAGGACCATGTAGGACATTTAACCATAAACAACACTAAAGGACCATGTATGACATTTAACCATAAACAACACTAAAGAACCATGTAGGACATTTAACCATAAACACTAAAGGACCATGTAGGACATTTAACCATAAACAACACTAAAGAACCATGTAGGACATTTAACCATAAACACTAAAGGACCATGTAGGACATTTAACCATAAACAACACTAAAGGACCATGTACGACATTTAACCATAAACACTAAAGGACCATGTAGGACATTTAACCATAAACAACACTAAAGGACCATGTAGGACATTTAACCATAAACACTAAAGGACCATGTAGGACATTTAACCATAAACAACACTAAAGGACCATGTAGGACATTTAACCATAAACACTAAAGAACCATGTAGGACATTTAACCATAAACACTAAAGGACCATGTAGGACATTTAACCATAAACAACACTAAAGAACCATGTAGGACATTTAACCATAAACAACACTAAAGGACCATGTAGGACATTTAACCATAAACAACACTAAAGGACCATGTAGGACATTTAACCATAAACAACACTAAAGGACCATGTAGGACATTTAACCATAAACAACACTAAAGGACCATGTAGGACATTTAACCATAAACAACACTAAAGGACCATGTAGGACATTTAACCATAAACAACACTAAAGGACCATGTAGGACATTTAACCATAAACACTAAAGGACCATGTAGGACATTTAACCATAAACAACACTAAAGGACCATGTAGGACATTTAACCATAAACAACACTAAAGAACCATGTAGGACATTTAACCATAAACAACACTAAAGGACCATGTAGGACATTTAACCATAAACAACACTAAAGGACCATGTAGGACATTTAACCATAAACAACACTAAAGGACCATGTAGGACATTTAACCATAAACAACACTAAAGAACCATGTAGGACATTTAACCATAAACAACACTAAAGGACCATGTAGGACATTTAACCATAAACAACACTAAAGAACCATGTAGGACATTTAACCATAAACAACACTAAAGGACCATGTAGGACATTTAACCATAAACACTAAAGGACCATGTACGACATTTAACCATAAACAACACTAAAGGACCATGTAGGACATTTTACCATAAACAACACTAAAGGACCATGTAGGACATTTAACCATAAACACTAAAGGACCATGTAGGACATTTAACCATAAACACTAAAGGACCATGTAGGACATTTAACCATAAACAACACTAAAGGACCATGTAGGACATTTAACCATAAACACCACTAAAGGACCATGTAGGACATTTAACCATAAACAACACTAAAGGACCATGTAGGACATTTAACCATAAACACTAAAGGACCATGTAGGACATTTAACCATAAACACTAAAGGACCATGTAGGACATTTAACCATAAACAACACTAAAGGACCATGTAGGACATTTAACCATAAACACTAAAGGACCATGTAGGACATTTAACCATAAACAACACTAAAGGACCATGTAGGACATTTAACCATAAACACTAAAGGACCATGTAGGACATTTAACCATAAACAACACTAAAGGACCATGTAGGACATTTAACCATAAACAACACTAAAGGACCATGTAGGACATTTAACCATAAACAACACTAAAGGACCATGTAGGACATTTAACCATAAACAACACTAAAGGACCATGTAGGACATTTAACCATAAACACTAAAGGACCATGTAGGACATTTAACCATAAACAACACTAAAGGACCATGTAGGACATTTAACCATAAACAACACTAAAGAACCATGTAGGACATTTAACCATAAACAACACTAAAGGACCATGTAGGACATTTAACCATAAACAACACTAAAGGACCATGTAGGACATTTAACCATAAACACTAAAGGACCATGTAGGACATTTAACCATAAACACTAAAGGACCATGTAGGACATTTAACCATAAACACTAAAGGACCATGTAGGACATTTAACCATAAACACTAAAGGACCATGTAGGACATTTAACCATAAACAACACTAAAGGACCATGTAGGACATTTAACCATAAACAACACTAAAGGACCATGTAGGACATTTAACCATAAACAACACTAAAGGACCATGTAGGACATTTAACCATAAACAACACTAAAGAACCATGTAGGACATTTAACCATAAACAACACTAAAGGACCATGTAGGACATTTAACCATAAACAACACTAAAGAACCATGTAGGACATTTAACCATAAACAACACTAAAGGACCATGTAGGACATTTAACCATAAACAACACTAAAGAACCATGTAGGACATTTAACCATAAACAACACTAAAGGACCATGTAGGACATTTAACCATAAACAACACTAAAGGACCATGTAGGACATTTAACCATAAACAACACTAAAGGACCATGTAGGACATTTAACCATAAACACTAAAGGACCATGTAGGACATTTAACCATAAACACTAAAGGACCATGTAGGACATTTAACCATAAACAACACTAAAGGACCAGTTAGGACATTTAACCATAAACACTAAAGGACCATGTAGGACATTTAACCATAAACAACACTAAAGGACCATGTAGGACATTTAACCATAAACAACACTAAAGGACCAGTTAGGACATTTAACCATAAACACTAAAGAACCATGTAGGACATTTAACCATAAACAACACTAAAGGACCATGTAGGACATTTAACCATAAACAACACTAAAGGACCATGTAGGACATTTAACAATAAACAACACTAAAGGACCATGTAGGACATTTAACCATAAACAACACTAAAGGACCAGTTAGGACATTTAACCATAAACAACACTAAAGGACCATGTAGGACATTTAACCATAAACACTAAAGGACCATGTAGGACATTTAACCATAAACAACACTAAAGGACCATGTAGGACATTTAACCATAAACACTAAAGGACCATGTAGGACATTTAACCATAAACAACACTAAAGGACCATGTAGGACATTTAACCATAAACACTAAAGGACCATGTAGGACATTTAACCATAAACAACACTAAAGGACCATGTAGGACATTTAACCATGAACAACACTAAAGAACCATGTAGGACATTTAACCATAAACAACACTAAAGGACCATGTAGGACATTTAACCATAAACAACACTAAAGGACCATGTAGGACATTTAACCATAAACACTAAAGGACCAGTTAGGACATTTAACCATAAACAACACTAAAGGACCATGTAGGACATTTAACCATAAACAACACTAAAGGACCATGTAGGACATTTAACCATAAACACTAAAGGACCATGTAGGACATTTAACCATAAACACTAAAGGACCATGTAGGACATTTAACCATAAACAACACTAAAGGACCATGTAGGACATTTAACCATAAACAACACTAAAGGACCATGTAGGACATTTAACCATAAACACTAAAGGACCATGTAGGACATTTAACCATAAACACTAAAGGACCATGTAGGACATTTAACCATAAACAACACTAAAGGACCATGTAGGACATTTAACCATAAACACTAAAGGACCATGTAGGACATTTAACCATAAACACTAAAGGACCATGTAGGACATTTAACCATAAACACTAAAGGACCATGTAGGACATTTAACCATAAACACTAAAGGACCATGTAGGACATTTAACCATAAACACTAAAGGACCATGTAGGACATTTAACCATAAACACTAAAGGACCATGTAGGACATTTAACCATAAACACTAAAGGACCATGTAGGACATTTAACCATAAACACTAAAGGACCATGTAGGACATTTAACCATAAACACTAAAGGACCATGTAGGACATTTAACCATAAACAACACTAAAGGACCATGTAGGACATTTAACCATAAACACTAAAGGACCATGTAGGACATTTAACCATAAACACTAAAGGACCATGTAGGACATTTAACCATAAACACTAAAGGACCATGTAGGACATTTAACCATAAACACTAAAGGACCATGTAGGACATTTAACCATAAACAACACTAAAGGACCATGTAGGACATTTAACCATAAACAACACTAAATGACCATGTAGGACATTTAACCATAAACAACACTAAAGGACCATGTAGGACATTTAACCATAAACAACACTAAAGGACCATGTAGGACATTTAACCATAAACAACACTAAAGGACCATGTAGGACATTTAACCATAAACACTAAAGGACCATGTAGGACATTTAACCATAAACACTAAAGGACCATGTAGGACATTTAACCATAAACACTAAAGGACCATGTAGGACATTTATCCATAAACAACACTAAAGGACCATGTAGGACATTTAACCATAAACAACACTAAAGAACCATGTAGGAACATTTAACCATAAACAACACTAAAGGACCATGTAGGACATTTAACCATAAACAACACTAAAGGACCATGTAGGACATTTAACCATAAACACTAAAGGACCATGTAGGACATTTAACCATAAACAACACTAAAGGACCATGTAGGACATTTAACCATAAACACTAAAGGACCATGTAGGACATTTAACCATAAACAACACTAAAGGACCATGTAGGACATTTAACCATAAACACTAAAGGACCATGTAGGACATTTAACCATAAACACTAAAGGACCATGTAGGACATTTAACCATAAACAACACTAAAGGACCATGTAGGACATTTAACCATAAACACTAAAGGACCATGTAGGACATTTAACCATAAACAACACTAAAGGACCATGTAGGACATTTAACCATAAACACTAAAGGACCATGTAGGACATTTAACCATAAACACTAAAGGACCATGTAGGACATTTAACCATAAACAACACTAAAGAACCATGTAGGACATTTAACCATAAACACTAAAGGACCATGTAGGACATTTAACCATAAACAACACTAAAGGACCATGTAGGACATTTAACCATAAACACTAAAGGACCATGTAGGACATTTAACCATAAACAACACTAATGGACCATGTAGGACATTTAACCATAAACACTAAAGGACCATGTAGGACATTTAACCATAAACAACACTAAAGGACCATGTAGGACATTTAACCATAAACACTAAAGGACCATGTAGGACATTTAACCATAAACACTAAAGGACCATGTAGGACATTTAACCATAAACACTAAAGGACCATGTAGGACATTTAACCATAAACAACACTAAAGGACCATGTAGGACATTTAACCATAAACACTAAAGGACCATGTAGGACATTTAACCATAAACACTAAAGGACCATGTAGGACATTTATCCATAAACAACACTAAAGGACCATGTAGGACATTTAACCATAAACAACACTAAAGAACCATGTAGGACATTTAACCATAAACAACACTAAAGGACCATGTAGGACATTTAACCATAAACAACACTAAAGGACCATGTAGGACATTTAACCATAAACAACACTAAAGGACCATGTAGGACATTTAACCATAAACACTAAAGGACCATGTAGGACATTTAACCATAAACAACACTAAAGGACCATGTAGGACATTTAACCATAAACAACACTAAAGGACCATGTAGGACATTTAACCATAAACAACACTAAAGGACCATGTAGGACATTTAACCATAAACAACACTAAAGGACCATGTAGGACATTTAACCATAAACACTAAAGGACCATGTAGGACATTTAACCATAAACAACACTAAAGGACCATGTAGGACATTTAACCATAAACAACACTAAAGGACCATGTAGGACATTTAACCATAAACAACACTAAAGGACCATGTAGGACATTTAACCATAAACAACACTAAAGGACCATGTAGGACATTTAACCATAAACAACACTAAAGGACCATGTAGGACATTTAACCATAAACACTAAAGGACCATGTAGGACATTTAACCATAAACAACACTAAAGGACCATGTAGGACATTTAACCATAAACAACACTAAAGGACCATGTAGGACATTTAACCATAAACACTAAAGGACCATGTAGGACATTTAACCATAAACAACACTAAAGGACCATGTAGGTGTAATTGTGTGGAACGTCAATGACATATACGGTGCCATATTTCGGGAAGACCACATATCAGTAGTCAATGCATAGTTGTCGGCTCCTGCCACAAGCATTTGGACTTCACATTTGACCTCATTGTACATTGTAGGGATTTCTTTCTTTGAAAATAATTTGCGTCCAGGCAGCTCATACTGGGGATCAAGTGTGTTCAGCATATTCTTAAATGACTTTTTCTCCACCGTATTGAAAGGACGCATCTCTTTTACCAGGTATTTTGCCACAGCGCGGGTGCATTCTTTCCAACGGCGACCATCCCGTTCATATTTTCTCATTTTCGCAATAGAATGTTGAATTAATGGTTGTGCAGCAGCAGGCTGCTTAGCTTTGGGCTTTGTTGTTGGCGTTGGGGAGTCTGTCTCGATGAGTCTGGCATACACTGCGGGATGATTCTTCTGCAGGTGCACTTTCAAGTTTGTTGTATTTCCGCATTTCGCTTTCACGTCTCGCATGCAAAGCTTGCAAACAACGACATCAAGGTTTTCTGGTTCATCACCTTTTTCATTCGGCTGGAAACCGAAATGCTGCCAAACAGCAGTTTACTAGTTTACTAGGACTCGTTACTCGCTTCACCGGCGCCATGGTTCCTGTGCTTTCCTGGGCGGAGGCGGTCCGACAAAGCTGCTGTCGCCTCGTCGCCGTAATTCAGCGTCAGTGCCAGTCAATGCATGGACACTAAGTTATATTAGGCAAATTATAGATGTTTAAAATGAAATACTCGTAAATTCATCACACAGACACACACATACAGTAATTTAGACGTTTATTAAAACAAAAAAATATATATATATATAAAATATATATTTACATGACGTCAGCAACAGCAGGGAGGGCTGGGGCACTGTGGGCACCCTGGTCCTCCTCCTCCTCCGGTGCGCGTTGCTTAGTCTTGCTCCGGGCTTTACCCCCCTTCTGGCTTTGGCTGAACAAAATATTAGACCCATTATTAAACACATTGAACAATGAACATGTAGGACATTTAACCATAAACAACACTAAATATTAGAGCCATTATTAAACACATTGAACAATGAACATGTAGGACATTTAACCATAAACAACACTAAAGGACCATGTAGGACATTTAACCATAAACACTAAAGAACCATGTAGGACATTTAACCATAAACAACACTAAAGGACCATGTAGGACATTTAACCATAAACACTAAAGGACCATGTAGGACATTTAACCATAAACACTAAAGGACCATGTAGGACATTTAACCATAAACACTAAAGGACCATGTAGGACATTTAACCATAAACACTAAAGAACCATGTAGGACATTTAACCATAAACAACACTAAAGGACCATGTAGGACATTTAACCATAAACACTAAAGGGCCATGTAGGACATTTAACCATAAACACTAAAGAACCATGTAGGACATTTAACCATAAACACTAAAGGACCATGTAGGACATTTATCCATAAACAACACTAAAGGACCATGTAGGACATTTAACCATAAACAACACTAAAGAACCATGTAGGACATTTAACCATAAACAACACTAAAGGACCATGTAGGACATTTAACCATAAACAACACTAAAGGACCATGTAGGACATTTAACCATAAACAACACTAAAGGACCATGTAGGACATTTAACCATAAACACTAAAGGACCATGTAGGACATTTAACCATAAACAACACTAAAGGACCATGTAGGACATTTAACCATAAACAACACTAAAGGACCATGTAGGACATTTAACCATAAACAACACTAAAGGACCATGTAGGACATTTAACCATAAACACTAAAGGACCATGTAGGACATTTAACCATAAACAACACTAAAGGACCATGTAGGACATTTAACCATAAACACTAAAGGACCATGTAGGACATTTAACCATAAACACTAAAGGACCATGTAGGACATTTAACCATAAACAACACTAAAGGACCATGTAGGTGTAATTGTGTGGAACGTCAATGACATATACGGTGCCATATTTCGGGAAGACCACATATCAGTAGTCAATGCATAGTTGTCGGCTCCTGCCACAAGCATTTGGACTTCACATTTGACCTCATTGTACATTGTAGGGATTTCTTTCTTTGAAAATAATTTGCGTCCAGGCAGCTCATACTGGGGATCAAGTGTGTTCAGCATATTCTTAAATGACTTTTTCTCCACCGTATTGAAAGGACGCATCTCTTTTACCAGGTATTTTGCCACAGCGCGGGTGCATTCTTTCCAACGGCGACCATCCCGTTCATATTTTCTCATTTTCGCAATAGAATGTTGAATTAATGGTTGTGCAGCAGCAGGCTGCTTAGCTTTGGGCTTTGTTGTTGGCGTTGGGGAGTCTGTCTCGATGAGTCTGGCATACACTGCGGGATGATTCTTCTGCAGGTGCACTTTCAAGTTTGTTGTATTTCCGCATTTCGCTTTCACGTCTCGCATGCAAAGCTTGCAAACAACGACATCAAGGTTTTCTGGTTCATCACCTTTTTCATTCGGCTGGAAACCGAAATGCTGCCAAACAGCAGTTTACTAGTTTACTAGGACTCGTTACTCGCTTCACCGGCGCCATGGTTCCTGTGCTTTCCTGGGCGGAGGCGGTCCGACAAAGCTGCTGTCGCCTCGTCGCCGTAATTCAGCGTCAGTGCCAGTCAATGCATGGACACTAAGTTATATTAGGCAAATTATAGATGTTTAAAATGAAATACTCGTAAATTCATCACACAGACACACACATACAGTAATTTAGACGTTTATTAAAACAAAAAAATATATATATATATAAAATATATATTTACATGACGTCAGCAACAGCAGGGAGGGCTGGGGCACTGTGGGCACCCTGGTCCTCCTCCTCCTCCGGTTTGCGTTGCTTAGTCTTGCTCCGGGCTTTACCCCCCTTCTGTCTTTGGCTGAACAAAATATTAGACCCATTATTAAACACATTGAACAATGAACATGTAGGACATTTAACCATAAACAACACTAAATATTAGAGCCATTATTAAACACATTGAACAATGAACATGTAGGACATTTAACCATAAACAACACTAAAGGACCATGTAGGACATTTAACCATAAACACTAAAGGACCAGTTAGGACATTTAACCATAAACACTAAAGGACCATGTAGGACATTTAACCATAAACACTAAAGGACCATGTAGGACATTTAACCATAAACAACACTAAAGGACCATGTAGGACATTTAACCATAAACAACACTAAAGGACCATGTAGGACATTTAACCATAAACAACACTAAAGGACCATGTAGGACATTTAACCATAAACACTAAAGAACCATGTAGGACATTTAACCATAAACAACACTAAAGGACCATGTAGGACATTTAACCATAAACACTAAAGGACCATGTAGGACATTTAACCATAAACACTAAAGGACCATGTAGGACATTTAACCATAAACACTAAAGGACCATGTAGGACATTTAACCATAAACACTAAAGAACCATGTAGGACATTTAACCATAAACAACACTAAAGGACCATGTAGGACATTTAACCATAAACACTAAAGGGCCATGTAGGACATTTAACCATAAACACTAAAGAACCATGTAGGACATTTAACCATAAACACTAAAGGACCATGTAGGACATTTATCCATAAACAACACTAAAGGACCATGTAGGACATTTAACCATAAACAACACTAAAGAACCATGTAGGACATTTAACCATAAACAACACTAAAGGACCATGTAGGACATTTAACCATAAACAACACTAAAGGACCATGTAGGACATTTAACCATAAACAACACTAAAGGACCATGTAGGACATTTAACCATAAACACTAAAGGACCATGTAGGACATTTAACCATAAACAACACTAAAGGACCATGTAGGACATTTAACCATAAACAACACTAAAGGACCATGTAGGACATTTAACCATAAACAACACTAAAGGACCATGTAGGACATTTAACCATAAACACTAAAGGACCATGTAGGACATTTAACCATAAACAACACTAAAGGACCATGTAGGACATTTAACCATAAACACTAAAGGACCATGTAGGACATTTAACCATAAACAACACTAAAGGACCATGTAGGTGTAATTGTGTGGAACGTCAATGACATATACGGTGCCATATTTCGGGAAGACCACATATCAGTAGTCAATGCATAGTTGTCGGCTCCTGCCACAAGCATTTGGACTTCACATTTGACCTCATTGTACATTGTAGGGATTTCTTTCTTTGAAAATAATTTGCGTCCAGGCAGCTCATACTGGGGATCAAGTGTGTTCAGCATATTCTTAAATGACTTTTTCTCCACCGTATTGAAAGGACGCATCTCTTTTACCAGGTATTTTGCCACAGCGCGGGTGCATTCTTTCCAACGGCGACCATCCCGTTCATATTTTCTCATTTTCGCAATAGAATGTTGAATTAATGGTTGTGCAGCAGCAGGCTGCTTAGCTTTGGGCTTTGTTGTTGGCGTTGGGGAGTCTGTCTCGATGAGTCTGGCATACACTGCGGGATGATTCTTCTGCAGGTGCACTTTCAAGTTTGTTGTATTTCCGCATTTCGCTTTCACGTCTCGCATGCAAAGCTTGCAAACAACGACATCAAGGTTTTCTGGTTCATCACCTTTTTCATTCGGCTGGAAACCGAAATGCTGCCAAACAGCAGTTTACTAGTTTACTAGGACTCGTTACTCGCTTCACCGGCGCCATGGTTCCTGTGCTTTCCTGGGCGGAGGCGGTCCGACAAAGCTGCTGTCGCCTCGTCGCCGTAATTCAGCGTCAGTGCCAGTCAATGCATGGACACTAAGTTATATTAGGCAAATTATAGATGTTTAAAATGAAATACTCGTAAATTCATCACACAGACACACACATACAGTAATTTAGACGTTTATTAAAACAAAAAAAAATATATATATATAAAATATATATTTACATGACGTCAGCAACAGCAGGGAGGGCTGGGGCACTGTGGGCACCCTGGTCCTCCTCCTCCTCCGGTGCGCGTTGCTTAGTCTTGCTCCGGGCTTTACCCCCCTTCTGTCTTTGGCTGAACAAAATATTAGACCCATTATTAAACACATTGAACAATGAACATGTAGGACATTTAACCATAAACAACACTAAATATTAGAGCCATTATTAAACACATTGAACAATGAACATGTAGGACATTTAACCATAAACAACACTAAAGGACCATGTAGGACATTTAACCATAAACACTAAAGGACCAGTTAGGACATTTAACCATAAACACTAAAGGACCATGTAGGACATTTAACCATAAACACTAAAGGACCATGTAGGACATTTAACCATAAACACTAAAGGACCATGTAGGACATTTAACCATAAACACTAAAGGACCATGTAGGACATTTAACCATAAACACTAAAGGACCATGTAGGACATTTAACCATAAACAACACTAAAGGACCATGTAGGACATTTAACCATAAACACTAAAGGACCATGTAGGACATTTAACCATAAACAACACTAAAGGACCATGTAGGACATTTAACCATAAACAACACTAAAGGACCATGTAGGACATTTAACCATAAACAACACTAAAGGACCATGTAGGACATTTAACCATAAACAACACTAAAGGACCATGTAGGACATTTAACCATAAACAACACTAAAGGACCATGTAGGACATTTAACCATAAACAACACTAAAGAACCATGTAGGACATTTAACCATAAACAACACTAAAGGACCATGTAGGACATTTAACCATAAACAACACTAAAGGACCATGTAGGACATTTAACCATAAACACTAAAGGACCATGTAGGACATTTAACCATAAACAACACTAAAGGACCATGTAGGACATTTAACCATAAACACTAAAGGACCATGTAGGACATTTAACCATAAACACTAAAGGACCATGTAGGACATTTAACCATAAACACTAAAGGACCATGTAGGACATTTAACCATAAACACTAAAGGACCATGTAGGACATTTAACCATAAACACTAAAGGACCATGTAGGACATTTAACCATAAACACTAAAGGACCATGTAGGACATTTAACCATAAACACTAAAGGACCATGTAGGACATTTAACCATAAACACTAAAGGACCATGTAGGACATTTAACCATAAACACTAAAGGACCATGTAGGACATTTAACCATAAACACTAAAGGACCATGTAGGACATTTAACCATAAACACTAAAGGACCATGTAGGACATTTAACCATAAACACTAAAGGACCATGTAGGACATTTAACCATAAACACTAAAGGACCATGTAGGACATTTAACCATAAACACTAAAGGACCATGTAGGACATTTAACCATAAACAACACTAAAGGACCATGTAGGACATTTAACCATAAACAACACTAAAGGACCATGTAGGACATTTAACCATAAACACTAAAGGACCATGTAGGACATTTAACCATAAACACTAAAGGACCATGTAGGACATTTAACCATAAACAACACTAAAGGACCATGTAGGACATTTAACCATAAACACTAAAGGACCATGTAGGACATTTAACCATAAACACTAAAGGACCATGTAGGACATTTAACCATAAACAACACTAAAGGACCATGTAGGACATTTAACCATAAACACTAAAGAACCATGTAGGACATTTAACCATAAACACTAAAGAACCATGTAGGACATTTAACCATAAACACTAAAGGACCATGTAGGACATTTAACCATAAACACTAAAGGACCATGTAGGACATTTAACCATAAACACTAAAGGACCATGTAGGACATTTAACCATAAACACTAAAGGACCATGTAGGACATTTAACCATAAACAACACTAAAGGACCATGTAGGACATTTAACCATAAACACTAAAGAACCATGTAGGACATTTAACCATAAACACTAAAGAACCATGTAGGACATTTAACCATAAACACTAAAGGACCATGTAGGACATTTAACCATAAACACTAAAGAACCATGTAGGACATTTAACCATAAACACTAAAGGACCATGTAGGACATTTAACCATAAACACTAAAGGACCATGTAGGACATTTAACCATAAACAACACTAAAGGACCATGTAGGACATTTAACCATAAACACTAAAGGACCATGTAGGACATTTAACCATAAACACTAAAGGACCATGTAGGACATTTAACCATAAACAACACTAAAGAACCATGTAGGACATTTAACCATAAACACTAAAGGACCATGTAGGACATTTAACCATAAACACTAAAGGACCATGTAGGACATTTAACCATAAACACTAAAGGACCATGTAGGACATTTAACCATAAACACTAAAGGACCATGTAGGACATTTAACCATAAACACTAAAGGACCATGTAGGACATTTAACCATAAACACTAAAGGACCATGTAGGACATTTAACCATAAACACTAAAGGACCATGTAGGACATTTAACCATAAACACTAAAGGACCATGTAGGACATTTAACCATAAACACTAAAGGACCATGTAGGACATTTAACCATAAACACTAAAGAACCATGTAGGACATTTAACCATAAACACTAAAGGACCATGTAGGACATTTAACCATAAACACTAAAGGACCATGTAGGACATTTAACCATAAACACTAAAGGACCATGTAGGACATTTAACCATAAACAACACTAAAGGACCATGTAGGACATTTAACCATAAACAACACTAAAGGACCATGTAGGACATTTAACCATAAACACTAAAGGACCATGTAGGACATTTAACCATAAACAACACTAAAGGACCATGTAGGACATTTAACCATAAACAACACTAAAGGACCATGTAGGACATTTAACCATAAACACTAAAGGACCATGTAGGACATTTAACCTAACTTCAGTTAGTTTTACTGAGGTTAGGTTTAGGTATAGTTTACTGAGGTTAGGTTTAGGTATAGTTTTACTGAGGTTAGGTTTAGGTATAGTTTCACTGAGGTTAGGGTTAGGTTTAGGTATAGTTTACTGAGGTTAGGTTTAGGTATAGTTTTACTGAGGTTAGGTTTAGGTATAGTTTTACTGAGGTTAGGTTTAGGTATAGTTTACTGAGGTTAGGTTTAGGTATAGTTTTACTGAGGTTAGGTTTAGGTATAGTTTACTGAGGTTAGGTTTAGGTATAGTTTTACTGAGGTTAGGTTTAGGTATAGTTTTACTGAGGTTAGGTTTAGGTATAGTTTACTGAGGTTAGGTTTAGGTATAGTTTACTGAGGTTAGGTTTAGGTATAGTTTTACTGAGGTTAGGTTTATGTATAGTTTTACTGAGGTTAGGTTTAGGTATTAGTTTACTGAGGTTAGGTTTATGTATAGTTTTACTGAGGTTAGGTTTAGGTATTAGTTTACTGAGGTTAGGTTTAGGTATAGTTTACTGAGGTTAGGTTTAGGTATAGTTTTACTGAGGTTAGGTTTAGGTATAGTTTACTGAGGTTAGGTTTAGGTATTAGTTTACTGAGGTTAGGTTTAGGTATAGTTTTACTGAGGTTAGGTTTAGGTATAGTTTTACTGAGGTTAGGTTTAGGTATTAGTTTACTGAGGTTAGGTTTAGGTATAGTTTTACTGAGGTTAGGTTTATGTATTAGTTTACTGAGGTTAGGTTTAGGTATTAGTTTACTGAGGTTAGGTTTAGGTATTAGTTTACTGAGGTTAGGTTTAGGTATAGTTTTACTGAGGTTAGGTTTAGGTATTAGTTTACTGAGGTTAGGTTTAGGTATAGTTTACTGAGGTTAGGTTTAGGTATAGTTTTACTGAGGTTAGGTTTATGTATAGTTTTACTGAGGTTAGGTTTAGGTATTAGTTTACTGAGGTTAGGTTTAGGTATAGTTTACTGAGGTTAGGTTTAGGTATAGTTTTACTGAGGTTAGGTTTATGTATAGTTTTACTGAGGTTAGGTTTAGGTATAGTTTTACTAAGGTTAGGTTTAGGTATAGTTTTACTGAGGTTAGGTTTAGGTATAGTTTTACTGAGGTTAGGTTTAGGTATTAGTTTACTGAGGTTAGGTTTAGGTATAGTTTACTGAGGTTAGGTTTAGGTATTAGTTTACTGAGGTTAGGTTTAGGTATAGTTTTACTGAGGTTAGACTGTGCCTAATCAAACCCTCTGAGCACCAGCTGCGCCCCGCTTGATTTACTGCTGTTTCCAACATGACAACCATGTATTTAACACACACACACACACACACACACACACACACACACACACACACACACACACACACACACACACACACACACACACACACACACACACACACACACACACACACACACACACACACACACACACACACACACACTCTATAGTGACACTAGTGATATTGATGAATTGAACAATGTGGACCCTGTTGTAAACAAGTGTAATGCTTAATTGGGTCGTCCACTCACAGTTAACAGTCTTTGTATTGAGTTTGTGCTTGAAATGTACTGTAATTCTACAAACTGTTAATAAATATTTAAATCAATCAAACACACAATGTCATTTACATCTAAAACATTGCTCTCAAAAATGTTTTTGCAAACATTTGAGCAGTAGGCCTACCCGAAAAATCAACTCACTTCCTTGTTTTCAGACCGTGCAGCTGGCCAGACGCAGCCAGCGCCCACTTATGGAATACTTTTTTTGTTGTGTTTTGGTTCAATGTATTAATTCACGTTAGGTAGCCATGTAATGTAATACTAATAAGCCATGTGTTGCCATGTAAACCTCAGTCAAACTAACGCAGTGGCTGCCTGGGGGGGGGGGGGCGTTTCCAAGGGTAACAAGACGGGCGGTGAGCGCTCTTCTCTTCATACTGTGATGTGGTCCGCTCTGTTCTGTTCTGTTCTGAGCGGTGAGCGCTCTTCTCTTCATACTGTGATGTGGTCTGCTCTGTTCTGTTCTGAGCGGTGAGCGCTCTTCATACTATGATGTGGTCCGCTCTGTTCTGTTCTGAGCGGTGAGCGCTCTTCTCTTCTCTTCTCGTGAAGAAGAAAGCAGGACAGAGTTGTCAAATAAATCCCCGCCGTCATTCATAGGCCTACTGTATTTATTCCCCGACCCGACATTAAAATACGGAACAACGTTCATCATCACGGGACTCGATGGATCGTGACAGGCTGCAGACACGCTGAGAGTCGGGACTACTATAGCCGATAGGAGCTACTATAGACTACTATAGCCGATAGGAGCGCCGCTGCTCCTTCAGTGGCGTTAATTGTTTACAAAATAAAGTTTATGTTTTTTATTATTGGGCTTTGATCATGGACGCAAATTCTAAACACATGGATGCAGCTGCAGAAGTTGTGTTGCTTAAATAAAGGAAAATCGATCGACACGTAACTTAAGGCAAAACATCAGATGTATATAAATAATTAAATACTGTCTCATATTGGTTTATAATGAATAAATAACACTTCACCTCTTGCGCTCGGCCATCTTGTTGCTTCACGGAGTAATCTTTGATTTCTGCCAGTTTGTTCTTCCTGTCTGCCCCCTCCCTGTTGTTCTCTCATACTTTCGTTTACAGTAAAACGAAAGACAGGCCTTCATGGGAACAATTGGCTTGTATAATTAGATCCAGTGTTGTTTTTGGCAGCAAATTTCTATTTTAGTTTTAGTCATGAATAGTCTCTTGAATAGTTTTCACTTAGTTTTAGTCACATTTTAGTCACCTGGAATGTTCTAGTGTTTAGTCTAGTTTTAGTCGACTAAAATGTGTTTTGACAGGCCTTGATGTCGTTGTAATGACATATTTTACACTTTGGTTGCATGCTGAAAATAGCAGATATACAATATCACAGTGTGAGATTGTATATCTGCTATTTTCAGCATGCAACCCAGCATAAAACTGGATCTCTTGTCCACTAGTCCCTTCCTAACATTTTAGTCTAGTTTTTATTTGTTGACGAAATTGTCAGTATATTTAGTCTTAGATTTAGTCAACATAGATTTGTTTTTATTTAGTTTTAGTCGACGAAAACAACACTGATTAGATCAAGTCTATACGTTCACAAGAGCACACATTACTTCTGTCCAAACAGTATTGAATATTATGGAGAATTATGTGATCATGTTATTATTTCTCTCTCTCTCCCCCCCCTCCCCCTCTCTCTCTCCCCCTCCCCCTCCCCCCTCTCTCCCTCTCTCCCTCTCTCCCTCTCTCTCTCTCTCTCTCTCTCTCTCTCTCTCTCTCTCTCTCCCTCTCTCTCCCTCTCTCCCTCTCTCTCTCTCCCTCTCTCCCTCTCTCCCTCTCCCTCTCTCTCTCTCTCTGAATGAAAGATATACACTATATATATCTTTGCTGAAAACAGCAGATCTACAAGTGCACAACAGAACATGGCTCAGTTCAACACATTGCAAGATGTGTGTGATTTTTTTTGCTCCAGAACAGAGGTACTAGGTCTCTCAAGTAATGAATGATAATAAATCCTGTCTCTGTATATTCCATGGAGTAGCCTATTGTTAGTGACTGTTGTTTGCATTTCTGTCAAATAGTTTTCAATCAATAAAAATAAATGAGAAAAGGGAGCTTTTACTGTAGTTCTGCTACTTTGACCAATGTTGTTCATTCTGAGCATTTTCCCTCCAAATAATGACATGCCATTGCTACACACACACACAGACACACACACACACACACACACACACACACACACACACACACACACACACACACACACACACACACACACACACACACACACACACACACACACACACACACACACACACACACACACACACACACACACACACACACACACACACACACACACACACACACGTGGCCAGCACCACTCAACAATGTGAGAACTACTTCTTCTATCACTGGCACTCACTTTGTTTTGCTTGAACGTTGCTCGAACAGTCAACAAGCTGAACTGTGGGCCAATGCTGCCACCTGCTGGCTCATCACAGAAGTAACAGTTCTACTGTAAAAGGGTTGACAGGGTCGTCAGCTACAATTTACAATGGAGTCATTTATCAGACGCTCTGAATCCAGAGAGACTTACAGTAAGGTTCAACACATGGTAATACATCACATACATAAAGATTAGTCATCAATAATCATAAGTAAGCTAAGAGGTGTATCTTGTAATTGTAATGAAAGTGTAATGCTTTATTACCGGGTCGTCCACTCACAGTTAACTGTCTCTGCATTGAGTTGTGCTTGAATTGTACTGCAATTCTGCAAACTGTTAATAAATATTCCAATCAATCAATAGCATCTGTCTAAAAGTAGATTATTAAACTATGGGTATAGAGAGCTGTCTAGTCTACATAAAAATGCTATCTTCTCTTTAACCGGAGTGTAAAGCATGGAAACACATCTGTCTGTCTGTCTGTCTGTCTGTCTGTCTGTCTGTCTGTCTGTAACACGTCCCTTATGGCTTAAGGGATGTAATTAATTAATTAGGTGCAAAGACAGTTCGTTATAATGACAAACATTTATAAAGGTGATAAGGAATGTCTCTTCCAGACTCACTGTGGTGAATGTACAACACACACACACACACACACACACACACACACACACACACACACACACACACACACACACACACACACACACACACACACACACACACACACACACACACACACACACACACACACACACACACACACACACACACACACTCCAACAACTTGCTTAAAATGTACTGTAAATTCTACAAACTGTTAATAAAGATTTCAATCAATCAATCAATCAACAACAACAACAACAACAACAACAGCAGCAAAGAAAGACAGTGTTGTATTTCACCTAAAGTCTGTGTTGGATTTTCCAGAACCTTGTATTATACATTAAAGAGCCCACGTGGGTTATTTAATGTATGTATTTTATATAAATCACAACAGCACATTTCTGCACGGCGGCAGAACAGCAGCATTAAAAACAGTAATGGATGTCTTACCTATATTTGGGACTGGGAGAAAGTTCCTTCCCTTTCCCCGTGAATTTATCCAACAAGGTAATAGTTTATTACATTAGTTTTAACCGTTTTAACCTTAGGTTTTAACCATAGAGTTATATATACTCTAAGGTTTTAACCTAAATGTGAACACAGGTGACAGGTGCAACTATTAACAGGTTCCTGTGTCACCCAGTGACCTCTTAAAAAGGTTCCTACACCCTAAACTACGGACAGCCAAACAAACACCTTTTACGTCAAAAAGGATCTACCCCCACCACCACCACCAGGGGGAGCTGCAGCACCCTCACCACCGCACACTATTTTGAGGTAGCCTACATGTTGTACTGTTTTTAAACCTGTACGGCGACCTTGAGTGCCCTGAAAGGCGCCTTATAAATAAAATGTATTATTATTATTATTATTATTATTATGTTTTGATGATGATGATGATGATGATGATGATGATAGCCTAGTACTCAAAGTGGTGTCCGCGGACCCCCGGGGGTCCTTTGAGGGTTCCAGGGGGTCCCCAGCAAAAGTAGTTAATATAGCCTATAGCCTCACAATCATTTAGTATGCCCTTTTCTCATAAATCTGGGGGTCCATGACATTAAAACAGTTACATCTATATTATGTATATACATATGGGTATATCATCTCTATTATTTTCATTGCTAGTATTTCTACATTGTAGAATGACTGAAGAATGAATGAATGAATGAATGAATGAAATGGACGTTGCCTGTCCTCTTGTAGGCCTACACATGCAGATCAGGCATTCAAATGCTAAACTTGTTTTCACCTGCCAGGTAGGGTATTCATACAGTATACTGTACTGTGCTTAGGCTACTTGTTCACCAACGTAGTCAAAAAAGTCAACCAAAGAACAAGATTCCTTTAGTTTACAGGATCTCCTCACTGGTCAACAAAAACACCTTGAAGACCTTAACAGGAGCCCTCGTACAAGGTTTCTTTGACTATGTATGCACCTCCTGGTACCACAGCCCCTCAACGGCCCTTAAAACAAGGCTCCAGACTTCCCAAAACAAACTGGTCAGGCTCCTACTTGGCCTCACCCCCGAACCCACCTCACCCCTGCGCACTTTGACAGGCTGGGATGGCTTAGGGTCGACAACAGAGTACAGCATCTTGCAATGGGTCTGGTCCACAAGATTCGATACACCACCAAGATACCCATGTACCTGTCTAAATACTTCCTTAATGTAAACGAAGTCCACACCCACAACACCAGAGGGAGTGCAACGAACCGTACATCCCAGATTCGGCACAAACAACAAGGGACTACATTATTTTCGCTCCTATGCCACCAAAATGTGGAACGCCCTACCAACAGTCATTAAGACATGTGAATCCCTTGACTCCTTCAAAACCGCTCTCAAAGGGCACCTACGGACGGCTGCAATTCGAAACTGGCCCCCGTAAAATATGTGTACGTCTCTAAATGTTTTGATGAATTGAACATGGTGGACCCTCTTGTAAACAAGTGTAATGTTTAATTGAGTCGTCCACTCACAGTTAACAGTCTTTGTATTGAGTTTGTGCTTGAAATGTTACTGTAATTCTGCAAATTGTTAATAAACATTTCAATCAATCAATCAAAGGAGTAGCCTACCAAGATGACTCAGTGCAATCATGGCATTTAAACATTCTCCAGCTCTTCTGTTTATAATCCAAACACATGTGACACTTTAAAAAGTGTTACAAATAAGTGTTTAGAACCTAAACGCTTGGGTTTATTGTGAAAATAACAACTTTATTTCCCTGCTGCGGCGGGGGGGGGGGGGGGGGGCATGACGATCATGAAAACATTGCGTCTCTGGTCCTTCATTTTCAATTCATCAGACATTTTAAAGACAGATCAGACCAATTCAAAGACATCTTCATAACGGCAGGCCTGCTTCAAGTGCAGACATTTTTGCGTCAGTGTACATCAGGTTTACGGCACCGATGTGACGATTGCTGGGTTATGGGTTTTTGTAGTTTTTTTCCCCTCACCCGGCCCGCCGAGTCAAGTCGCCGTCCAATGAAATCCGAGAACCGGAACGGAAGCTCCTGCGCGAGCCCCTCCCACCCCCAATAACAGAAGCATGCGGATGGACCCGAGCCCTGCGCCTCGCGCTCACACGCCCATCCGCATGATTTGTAAGTCAGCGATCTGCCTTCCCAGCGGCAGGCCGTGTTGCCAGGTCCGCTTATTATAAGCAACTTTGTGCTTTTTTTTGTTTGTTTTTTCTCCAAAGTTGCTTGTACGTAGATATTGGTGGTTGTTGTTGTTGTTGTGGTGGGTTACAGTTGTTTAGGGGCTTTTTCTAAAATGTAGCCTAGTTTATTTTGGGCTTGCTAAACGATATTTAAACAGGTGGTTGTCAAACATCTTCATGTCAAGGACCCCCACATTATTACTACTGTTTTTGCTTAGTGCACTGCTTTATATTATCGTTTGTCATTAAATTAAATGTTTCGATGAATTGAATACACACAGGACCCCGATGGAAACAAGCCATGGTGCTTTCTTGGGTTCAATCCTTTTGTATGGAACTATAT
>NC_139704.1:50734467-50749467 GCF_964188405.1 Protomyctophum parallelum | reverse complement strand
GATCTACAAGCTCGTAGTGCGGCACTCGGTGCCGCACTACGAGCTTGTAGATTTGCTATTTTCCGAAAAATCGTCGAAATGTGTCGCAAATCTTTGAATATATATATTCTTTCACAGCCAAAGTTTTTAACTCTGGGGGGGGGGTCCCTGGAACAACATACTTTCAGATGGGGGGGTCGGCGGCCGATTACATATATTTTTTGGGGGTCCTTGACATGAAAATGTTTGAGAACGACTGACACACAGAAACATGGGGTTCTTCAGGAAACCGTCAGGATTTAGAAGGCATTTGTAGAATTGTATCCCAGGTCAAAATGGCGTTAACGTTAACGGGCGACACCACATGTCACGGAGGAGCCACGGGGGAGTCAGCCACGCTGTAGGATGAGGCGGAGGAGCCACGGGGGAGTCAGCCACGCTGTAGGATGAGGCGCTCATCCTTCTCTTTAGCGTCAAAGCCTGACCACCAGCTCAGTGGCCTTGTGGTTAGAGTGTCCGCCCTGAGACTGGGAGGTCGGGGGTTCGATCCCCGGCCGGGTCACCAAAGACTGTAAAAATGGGACCCAGTGCCTCCCTGCTTGACACTCAGCATCAAGGGTTGGATTGGGGGTAAGTCCCTGCGACATACTAGCGTCATGTCCAGGGGGTGTACTTGTACATCAAGCTGCCTCACGCTACAGAAACAGGAGATAGGCTCCTGCCCCTATGGGCCTCATGGCTACAGAAACAGGAGATAGGCTCCTGCCCCTATGGGCCTCATGGCTACAGAAACAGGAGATAGGCTCCTGCCCCTATGGGCCTCATGGCTACAGAAACAGGAGATAGGCTCCTGCCCCTATGGGCCTCATGGCTACAGAAACAGGAGATAGGCTCCTGCCCCTATGGGCCTCATGGCTACAGAAACAGGAGATAGGCTCCTGCCCCCTATGGGCCTCATGGCTCGGCAAGGCTACTTACTTTACTTACTTACCTGACCGTTGTGTTAATGTCTCCCCGTCTCCTCCAGGGCTGCATGTGGACCGTCTAAAACCCCGACAGAATCGCCATCATCATCATCACCATCCTCCCAGTCCCTGCTGATCCATCTCCATCGGACCTCCACCTCCGTCCAGGAAAGGTTTTGGCGGCCCGGCCCGATCGAGTCCCCGGCCCGCGGTCGCGTTGTTCCCTTCCGCCGGTCCGCCCGGTCCGGTCTGGTGTGGTCCGGTCCGTTCTGGTCTGGCCTAAACCAGGAGCCAGAGATGGAGGTGGACTGTGAGACGGGGGTGGAGCTGACCTCGTCGGAGGCCGACGCGCAGCTGGGCGCCGACTTCATCACGGTGGAGCTGGACACGCAGCCCATCGAGTACGTGGTGAAGTGGGCCGAGGTGGGGTCAAAGTTCACCATCTCCTGCGTCAAGAAGGAGCAGGACGACCAGACCACCACCGAGCTGCTGACCGCAGAGCAGCTCATGAAGGTACGTGACGGTGTTGTAATGTCTTTCTGCTGACCGCAGAGCAGCTCATGAAGGTACGAGACGCTGTCGTTCGTCTTTCTGTGTGTAAAGTGTAAATGGTGCATTTATATAACAAAAAACATCGCATGGATGCACCTGGGACGTATCCTCAGTGATGTATCCTGAGGTCAACGGGGTTTCGGGTCTCTCAACATCATACCCCTCACTCAGGCGAGTGATCAAGTCCCGACTTACGTCCCAGTAGCTACCCTCAATCAGTCCCACTAGGGAAAAACCAGGGGCACACAATCCTTTGGAACTACTCCAGAACTGCTCTGCCAGGGCTGGGAGGTACATATATATATATATATATATATATATATATATATATATATATATATACAGCGCCTTTATACCAAGGCGCTTTACATAGATTGTGCTCCACGTTATTACAGCTCTGGTGGTCACCTCACCACCGGAGCGGTGGTCGCCTCACCACCGAAAAGACAGGCCTGCTGGCCTCCCATACATGAAATGGATTCTTGTATAAAAATATCTTACTGCAAAAGTGGTGAAATTGATACATAAAGTTATTCACCCCAAACAAAACATAAAGCCTGTCCGTCTGGGGGTTGAGCCAAACACACTCATGTAGATTCACAATGGAAGCTCTGAGAGGTTTAAATATGAGTCATATGAACACATACCTACTGTACAATCGGCGCATATGTAAATATTATGTAGAATGTCTTCTTTACTTTGTAGTGACTCCGTAGTAACATGGATTGTCATAGCAACACATACGAGGACTTGGCTTTACTGAATCCAGCAATACCAATTTTGTGCCTATAGTTTAGTCCTAATGAAATCTACAATATCACACAGATTAGTTTTATTTTTGCGTATCTTATCAAGGGTGGAATAATTATAACAAATTGACATGAGTAGAAGTGAGAAACATTAAGTTTACTTGTCCTATCCAACAATAACCACGTTATCAAAACACTTAACAACACTCCCTTGAAACAGGTTGATGACTACAAGTATTTGGGTTCATATACTGTCCTGTCCTGTATATGATAATATATCTTCTTCCCAAAAGGAGTTTCAAACTAGGAAGGGTGTGGCCTGGTCAGCCTGCAATGACATGCATACGATCTGTTCATCCCAGCTTAGTAAGATGTTAAAAGTAAAAATAATCAGGACGACTGTTGAGCTGATTCTACTCCATGGCTCCCAGACATGGACACATTCAAAGAATCTAGAGAAACGGTTGGATGGCACTTTTACACCCGCCTTCTAATGAGAGCACAACATATCTCTTAGACGAGAAGAGCCACCCATCGACTGATCTAATATACGGCAACCTTCCCTGTGTTTCTACAGAGCTGACAATGAGGTTATATCTGCCCTTCTTCTCTGGAGTCCTGCCTCAAAGCAGACCAGAGGTAGAAAACAATGAGGTTATATCTGCCCTTCTTCTCTGGAGTCCTGCCTCAAAGCAGACCAGAGGTAGAAAACAATGAGGTTATACCTGCCCTTCTTCTCTGGAGTCCTGCCTCAAAGCAGACCAGAGGTAGAAAACAATGAGGTTATACCTGCCCTTCTTCTCTGGAGTCCTGCCTCAAAGCAGACCAGAGGTAGAAAACAATGAGGTTATATCTGCCCTTCTTCTCTGGAGTCCTGCCTCAAAGCAGACCAGAGGTAGAAAACAATGAGGTTATATCTGCCCTTCTTCTCTGGAGTCCTGCCTCAAAGCAGACCAGAGGTAGAAAACAATGAGGTTATATCTGCCCTTCTTCTCTGGAGTCCTGCCTCAAAGCAGACCAGAGGTAGAAAACAATGAGGTTATATCTGCCCTTAATTCTTCTCTGGAGTCCTGCCTCAAAGCAGACCAGAGGTAGAAAACAATGAGGTTATATCTGCCCTTCTTCTCTGGAGTCCTGCCTCAAAGCAGACCAGAGGTAGAAAACAATGAGGTTATATCTGCCCTTAATTCTTCTCTGGAGTCCTGCCTCAAAGCAGACCAGAGGTAGAAAACAATGAGGTTATATCTGCCCTTAATTCTTCTCTGGAGTCCTGCCTCAAAGCAGACCAGAGGTAGAAAACAATGAGGTTATATCTGCCCTTCTTCTCTGGAGTCCTGCCTCAAAGCAGACCAGAGGTAGAAAACAATGAGGTTATATCTTCCCTTAATTCTTCTCTGGAGTCCTGCCTCAAAGCAGACCAGAGGTAGAAAACAATGAGGTTATATCTGCCCTTCTTCTCTGGAGTCCTGCCTCAGGGCAGACCAGAGGTAGAAAACAATGAGGTTATATCTGCCCTTCTTCTCTGGAGTCCTGCCTCAAAGCAGACCAGAGGTAGAAAACAATGAGGTTATATCTGCCCTTCTTCTCTGGAGTCCTGCCTCAAAGCAGACCAGAGGTAGAAAACAATGAGGTTATATCTGCCCTTCTTCTCTGGAGTCCTGCCTCAAAGCAGACCAGAGGTAGAAAACAATGAGGTTATATCTGCCCTTCTTCTCTGGAGTCCTGCCTCAAAGCAGACCAGAGGTAGAAAACAATGAGGTTATATCTGCCCTTAATTCTTCTCTGGAGTCCTGCCTCAAAGCAGACCAGAGGTAGAAAACAATGAGGTTATATCTTCCCTTAATTCTTCTCTGGAGTCCTGCCTCAAAGCAGACCAGAGGTAGAAAACAATGAGGTTATATCTGCCCTTCTTCTCTGGAGTCCTGCCTCAAAGCAGACCAGAGGTAGAAAACAATGAGGTTATACCTGCCCTTCTTCTCTGGAGTCCTGCCTCAAAGCAGACCAGAGGTAGAAAACAATGAGGTTATATCTGCCCTTAATTCTTCTCTGGAGTCCTGCCTCAAAGCAGACCAGAGGTAGAAAACAATGAGGTTATATCTGCCCTTCTTCTCTGGAGTCCTGCCTCAAAGCAGACCAGAGGTAGAAAAAGCTGTCGTTCTCTGATGTCATCTCTATAGGGACACATGATGTCATCGCTATAGGGACACATGATGTCATCGCTATAGGGACACAGGCATCAGTAAAGCAGGAAATGGGGATGGCAATGAAGGACCGGGAAGTCTGGCGTGATATTGTGAAATCCACGATCTCTACCGCGGGCGAAAAATGTTGATGATGATGATGAAGTGTACTTGTTGTGTGCAGGTGGAGGTGTTCTTATGAAGAGTACTTGTTTTGTGCAGAGGAGGCATTCTTATGAAGTGTACTTGTTGTGTGCAGGTGGAGGGTGCAGAGGAGGTGTTCTTATAAAGTGTACTTGTTGTGTTCAGGTGGAGGGCGCAGAGGAGGTGTTCTTATTAAGTGTACTTGTTGTGTGCAGGTGGAGGTGTTCTTATTAAGTGTACTTGTTGTGTGCAGGTGGAGGGTGCAGAGGAGGTGTTCTTATTAAGTGTACTTGTTGTGTGCAGGTGGAGGGCGCAGAGGAGGTGTTCTTATTAAGTGTACTTGTTGTGTGCAGGTGGAGGGCGCAGAGGAGGTGTTCTTATGAAGTGTACTTGTTGTGTGCAGGTGGAGGTGTTCTTATTAAGTGTACTTGTTGTGTGCAGGTGGAGGGCGCAGAGGAGGTGTTCTTATGAAGTGTACTTGTTGTGTGCAGGTGGAGGTGTTCTTATTAAGTGTACTTGTTGTGTGCAGGTGGAGGGCGCAGAGGAGGTGTTCTTATGAAGTGTACTTGTTGTGTGCAGGTGGAGGGTGCAGAGGAGGTGTTCTTATGAAGTGTACTTGTTGTGTGCAGGTGGAGGGTGCAGAGGAGGTGTTCTTATGGAGTGTACTTGTTGTGTGCAGGTGGAGGTGTTCTTATGAAGTGTACTTGTTGTGTGCAGGTGGAGGTGTTCTTATTAAGTGTACTTGTTGTGTGCAGGTGGAGGTGTTCTTATGAAGTGTACTTGTTGTGTGCAGGTGGAGGGTGCAGAGGAGGCGTTCTTCGTGCCCTACGAGGAGGTGTACCCGTGCGAGGTGATCGAGCAGAGCGTGGAGATCAAGACCGACTCGGACCCCGAGGAGTACACGCTGGCGGGCGTGGTGGGGCCAGGGGGGGGGGAGGAGGAGGAGGAGGAAGAGGAGGAGGAGGAGGAGGGAGAAGGAGAGGACGACGATGACGAGGAGGAGGAAGAGGAGGAGGAGGAGGAGGGGGAGGAGGGGGACGGAGATTCGGACCCGGTGGACTATGTCCCTGACGACAGGCAGTACCGCTGCACGTACTGTGGGAAGTGCTACAGGTGACCCACTCCGTGTTCTGGCCTCGTTGGGGTTCTTCTAGGGCTGTCAAAACTCCTTCACGGAGTTCATTAAGTTGTGAAATTAATTACTATTTTTTCTTTTTTTTTTTTTTTACGCAATTAATGGATGCTTAGATGACTCGCCCCATATATGTGACCAAATTTGACTGAGGGACTGCCATTGGATATTTTGAATTTTCACATCTCATGTGAAAGCAGGGAATCATAGCTTCAAATTGACATATTGGTTGTTCAGTTTGACCCACCAGTTTAGGAGATATGGCTTATAGAGTAATGTCTGGCAGAGAAACAGAGAGTTGAGAAAACAGGCTTAAAGGTTCACTTCTGTGGACTCTAACATTACACCTAGCTACATGTTTAAGAATTTATTTCATATTTACATGTCTTCTGTGGACTATAACATTACACCTATAGCTACATGTTTAAGAATTTATTTCATATTTACATGTCTTCTGTGGACTATAACATTACACCTATAGCTACATGTTTAAGCATTTATTTCATATTTACATGTCTTCTGTGGACTATAACATTACACCTATAGCTACATGTTTAAGCATTTATTTCATATTTACATGCCTTCTGTGGTCTCTAACATTACACCTATAGCTACATGTTTAAGCATTTATTTCATATTTACATGTCGATTTCAGCTCTGACACTTATTTCAGACATGCTCTAGTATGTGAAGAGTCTTCCTGTGCTATTAACTCATTTTTGAAAACAAACAAAATAAATGTTTTTCTCCTGGAGAAAAAAAATGCTGGAATTTGCACGATGGCAGGCTCTCAGTCAAATCTGGTCACATATATCCCATAATCGCATCCACTCTGCACTAGTCATCGCTATAGAACACTGGCAGTGGCGTAATAATGAATTAATTATTAAACACATTATTTAGTGATTATTAACTCAATAACTCAACCCTTCCGTTCCGGACAAGAAACGGCAGAAACACTTTAGCTTCCTTACCTCGCTGTCGTTACGATAAAGCCTCTGAATAATCCCTCACGTTCATATTGTGAACGAGAGAGGCGCGTTGACGTCAGAAATGAAGAGCTTAGTATATCCATCTGGTCAAAACCACGGAGAGCTCCTTAATCAGACCAGTGTGTGTCCAGTGGAAACCTCGTATGAATCTGATCTCAGGTCAGAATGGGTTAATCAGACCAGTGTGTGTCCAGTGGAAACCTCGTATGAATCTGATCTCAGGTCAGAATGGGTTAGATGACGCACGCCGAGCCTCTCTTTGTGAACGGACGGTAAACAGGGAAGTGAACGGCAACGCGCACGCCGCGAAAGAGCTCCGAGTTATGCTGCAGAAGGAGAGGCCAAAGAAATCGGAATATTTTTCTCTCGATTGATATCAATGAAATGTATATATAACTAATCGTCATAGCGAATCCAACCGACGGGTTTGCTAAGACGTGCGTACAGCACCGGTCCTATAGCAACCCGTCCGTTGGGTTATAGTTCTGTTCTGTCGTAAACGGGGTCCGTCTAAAGCAGTGTTGTTTTTGGCAGCAAATTTCTATTTTAGTTTTAGTCATAGTCTTTGGACTGAAACTTCATTTAGTTTTAGTCACATTTTAGACACCTGGAATGTCTTAGTGTTTAGTCTAGTTTTAGTCGACTAAATGTCATAAGATTTTAGTCGACTAAATCTACGGTTGATTTAGTCGACTAGAATGTATTTTGGTGGGTCTTGATGCCGTCTTAATGAGTGTTTTTACACTTTGCGACGCGTTGTGAGCTTGTAGATCAGCTATTTTCAGCATGCAACCAAGTGTAAAATGACTTATACTGGATCTCTTGTCCACTAGTCCCTTCCTAACAGTTTAGTCTAGTTTTTATTTGTCGACGAAATTGTCAGTATATTTAGTCTGAGTTTTAGTCATCGTAGCTTAGATTTCATTTAGTTTCCATTTAGTTTTCGTCAGTGGAAAAAGGTAGTCGACGAACATTTTTCGTCTTAAGTTTTAGTCGAGGAAAACAACACTGGCGTACACTAGCACCGGTCCAATAGCAACCCGTCGGTTTGGATTATAGTTCTAGTTCTGTCGTAAACGGGGTCTAATTAAATGTGTTTAACTCTCCGTCCCGCTGCAGCCACGCCTCCAGCCTGTACCGACACCAGCAGACGCACACGGGCAAGGTGGCCGGTTCGAGTCCCTCCAAGCGGCCGAGCAGCGCCATGCTGGCGGCGGCGTCCGTGAAGGCGGAGCTGAGCTACACGTGCCCGCACTGCGGCATGGCCTTCAAGGGCAGCCGCATGCTGGGCAGCCACCTGCGGCTGCACGGCAAGCGGCGCATTCACCCCTGCAACATCTGCGGCAAGGAGTTCAACCACAGCTCCAGCCTGTCCCGCCACCGCCTCGTACACAAGAAGGAGTTCAAGTTCAAAGGTAAAAAAAAATCACACCCGTGTGAACTGAGTGGTGCAACCTTAGAGTATATATATGAATAGAGACGGCACCCGAGTTCTCCTTCCATCCACTTGCATTAAGTTGCTCAAAAGCGCATGAGGCGATTTCACTCCTCCTTCCGGGTAGGAACAGAGTGCATTCTGGGATGAATTGGCCCCAAAACACATGAACGCGCTGCCGTTGAACGCGCACGAGCGTGCTGTCATTGTGAACGTGCACAATGATAGTCAACGGACAGCGCGTTCATGTGTTTGGGGCCAGGCTGCAATACCTTCATTCGGCCACTATGTCCATTTGGCCTCAGGGTTTCCGCTGGGTGCCTTCTCTATTCATATATACTATATGGGTGCAACCCCCCCCCCCCCCCTCCTCTCTCTCTCTCTCTCTCATTAGCAGGCAACAGTGCAGCACTAATACTATTTCTCTCTCTCTGTTTCTGGCACAACAGCGCCCCTACTGGTACTCAGTCATACTCGTGCTCATTAATACATACATAGGTGAACACATAGGTGTACACGGACATTGCTGGTTGTAGGAGTGGTTGCACCACTCAAAGAAATCTGTTTCTATAGAGCGTCGCAGTCCCGCCCCCTACCAGGGACCAAGGACTGTCTAAAGAGGACGGGACGCGAAGACCGTAAGGGCGCCGCCATGTTGATCACATGGTGCTCCATGGAAGGAAAGAAACATGCGCAGTGGGCTTTATGCAGCCATCACTTCCTCGTTCAGCTTCCTTGGTCTCAACTGAGCATGTTTCTTTCCTTCCATGGAGCACCATGTGAGCAACATGGCGGCGCCCTTACGGTCTTCGCTTCTTTAGACAGTCCTTGCCAGGGACCAGGAAATGATTCCCGGGTTCATTTTCCTCATAGACATTTCAGAAAGTATTTATTTAAAGACCTTTTTAAGCCTCGAACAAAGCCAACTCGAGTTGTGACAAATCATGACGACAAACACAATTCTTCGGGCCGAACAAATAATTAGAAAGAAGAAGAAAACGGCAGGTTACAACCCTTTTTTTTGGTTGTTTTTCTTCTTTGTAATTTTTTAGTTCGGCCCGAAATTTTGTGTTTGTTGTCATTGTAACTGCTCCTGAACCATCTTCATCTGGTGCAGAAATAAGACAAACGTCCCAACTGATATCGAGAGGGCTTTTTATTTATCAGTGTTATTTATTTGTCAGTCAGTCATGCTGTCTTTTTAAATGACCATGAATTGTCCATATTCTCACAATGAAATGTCCGCATGTCACAAACACAAACAAATACACGATACAATGGCAATATAACTTTTACAGACACCAAACAAAACAACTGGGAACATACCGTATGCGCCTTCTGCACAGACTTTTAGGAGTTCAGTTAAGTTCTTGTTCTTTTTTATATTATTTGTCATGTCAGACTCTGACATGAAAGAGCTCCTCTCTTCACCTCTGCTCTGTTTGTTCTGCCCAAACGTGACCAAACCCAACAGGTGATTGAAATGAGGTGATTACCTGCTTTAGGTGAGCCTAATTCAACCTGCCCATGAACCAGACAAACAGAGCACAAATACAGAGATGCACAGTAGATGGCGCTATCTCACCATGCATTTACCATACAAATACCGAAATATACAGTTTGTTGCCCCAAAACAAAAATACAATTTACCATTATGCATTTTCAGAAAAATAAGCTAAATAAAATATTACAGCATACCCATAACTGGGACAGCTACAGTCATGGTTTGTCACAACTGGAGTTGGCTTTGTCCGCGGTGTAAATATATACTTTAAATAAATACTTTTTGAAATGTATATGGGAAAAAATTTGGGATGCACCGAAAGGGAAATTCTTGGCCGAAACCGAATACCGAATATAGGAAACAGTTGGCTGGAAACAGAATACTGAATATCCGAATATGATTAATATTATATATATTTTTTCCTACCATTGCCGTCATGGCCGTACCTTAAAGCTATCTGATTTATGGCAAAATAAATGGTTATGGCAAAACATAACTTACATAATAATCACTATTATGGGTCCATAAAACATGTATTCAGCTCTTTTGAATGCATTAATTGCATACACTATTCAGTGATATATTTTCTCCCTATATTTTTAAATTGTTTTTGTTCCAGGGACCCCCAGAAGCAAAGATTTGAGTTGCAAATGTTGGGTATACACTATACAGGCTTTAGTCCCGACACCATTATCCGTCCAACCCATAGACTGTAAAAAATATGGACAAAGCGTTCCCCGGGTCTAACATAAAACGTAAATCTAACGTAAAATGAAGCCTGAAATCCCTTGCATTCTAATGCACTGTAAGTCGCCATCTTTCTAGATCCGTTTTGGCCCAGCTGGCCCATTGGCTGGCTCCGTTTTGGCCCAGCTGGCCATTGGCTGGCCCAGACAACGAGGCGGGACTTCCCCCCTTCTTCTCCGTTGGTTTTTATTTTGACTCGAGTGGGAGGGGAATCCCGATCATAGACTGTAACGGTAGCCACGCCCCTCAGAACATGCGCGACTTTATGGTCATTTTTTAAATAAATGGGACCATAATTTTCCAAAAAGAATATTATGACATTAGAAATTAGACTTTAAACTAGTGACTGGAAGCAGAAAGTATTCATGACCATGTTTATTAAGGTAATACAGTCTAGGTGAAGTTGGGCCAAAATACATGGGCCTCTATGGAGCTATGGGGCTTTTTGGGTCCAGTCCAGCGCCACAACAGGCCATTATATGAACTACCGATTTCAAATGAGGCTTCACGAAATATCTGGCTGACTGCCCCCCTGGTCCGACCCTAACCGCAAGCACGGGAGCAGCACATGTCCGACCGCTGCTCTCGCATGTTCCGACTAATGCTCCGTCGGAAATTACCATCGCATCCCCAAATGTTACCTGTCAAAGAATATAAATAGTTGTAGCAGATCTACAAGCTTGTAGCGCAGCACGAGGTGAGCTTGTATATTATCCGCTAAAGTTTAAAATAATAATAATACGTGCTTTTAAGCTAAGGGTGACACAGATGCGTTCCAGATCTTAATGGCTGCAGGCTGCAGCGTATCGAAATTGTCCATAATATCGGCCAACAAAAATCCCATATCGGTAAATTTGAAGCGATCTCAAACATAATCCAGATTATTTTCAGAGATATTGACGATATAATATAATAATAATGCGAGCATCACCCATTCTGGACGGGAATCCCTGTTGGTGTTTTAAGCATTATGTGATACTTTAGCTATTGAAAAATAGGCGATCTACAAGCTCATTGCACCGAGTGCCACACTATTTTTGAAAGATTGTGAAAAATGTGGTGCAAATCTTTGAATATATATTCTTTCAGAGCGAACGTTTTTAACTCAAGTCTTTGCTTCTGAGGGGCAAATTACATATACTTTTTGGGGTCCTTGACATGAAATATTGAGCACCACTGATATAGAAACATGAGGTATTTCAGAAAACTGTCAGGATATTTTTTTGAATTTCCACATCAGAACCTAAATGGGCTAAAATGGCTAATTTGCGTCAGCCGTCGGTGACTTGACAAACTGAACTGCGGCCGAAGTGAGCGCTGAAAACTACCGTCTCAAATGTGTGTTGTACGCTAAATAGCCCGTCAGAATCTAACTGGATATACAGTAGATAGAATCAGTGTTGTGGTGCTAGTTTTAGAAGTGTGTGGGGGGGATGCCCCATAAAACACATGCGCGCACACATGCACACGCATTTGAGTGCACGTGCGCAACGCACACAGACACACTATTAAAACATGCAGATGCGTAGAGCCTATAGAGTCCTGGCGTCAGTCACTCGCTCATCCCCCGGTTCACGGAAGTAATGTCTCTATATGGAGAATAACACGGGCTCATCTTAAAGCGGTGTGGTCCAAAAATAAACAAGCTGTCTCTGCGTTATTGTCAGGGAGGTATCGTTTACGACAGTCAGCCACTCATAACACGATACAGTCTGTTTCTAGAGAAAATTTAACTAATTGGGCAGCAGTAACAATAGCGTTTTCTCTCAGTCAGTTGATTCTTCATATCCATATGAGTGAAACGGCCGGGGTGACATGTTTATTCATCAATAAACTCTGTTCCCTATTCCGCTCCCATTCCCAAAGGAATGCCCAATAAGGACAACGACGTGTCGCCGCCCAACGCCCACCTGCGCCGCCGCGGGTTCAAGTCCCCCAACAAGGGCCGCAAGGGCAAGCGGAGGCAGCGGGGGGGCGAGGGCAAGGTGTCGGCGTCGGATCTGAACCACCACCAGCTGCTCGGCTCCGTCGCGGCGTCTCAGCTGGCCGGAGGAGAGAAGTTCTACGCCTGTCCACAGTGTGACATGACCTTCAGGACCTCCACCCACCTCTCCAAGCACCAGGTGATGGAGCACTGTCGTTGTTTTTTTTTTTTTTTTTTTTTTATCTCACGATTTTGTAACCCATTTTTCACCCCTGTGTCAATCATCTAATGTGATCCTGGGCTCTACACACCCTCCGCCAACCTGGGGAGAGCAAGCGGACTTGAACTCATGCTTCCTTCATGCATGAGGAGTCCAAGTTGCTCCTTTACACCTGACAGGGGGGAGTTTCCCTGGTTGGACGTAGCGCGTGGAAGGAACACGTTATTTCAACCAGTTCCTTTCCCCTCCATCAGGCGCCCCGGCTAGCCAGGGGGAGGCAGTTTAGTAACCTGGGGCCCGTACCACGAAACTTTGATTAGAGATTAAGCCGGGCTTTAACACATATCCTGGATCAGTGATTAACCGGTTTCATGAAAGCTGGTTGATCTTGCCAGATTAACTTAACCAGTTAACCTGGATATGTTGAGGCTTGATTCGGTTTCATGAAAGTGATGCTACATTAGTTACCATGGAAACTAATGCTTTGGACTTAGCCTGCTCCGGACCAGGCTAACAGCCAGGTTTAACCTAATCCTGATGTCTTTACTGTTCATTAACAGTCAAACTGATCACAAACCAATGATGTTTTCCAGATTTATTCAATTATTATGGGTTTATGTTGCCTTATTTGTATCGGTCTGCATTAAAGGACTAATTTATATATATAAAATCAAATAACCAAAATATATAGGCTGCACAACATCATGACAGCTTGTGAGCTTGTAGATCAGCTGTCGTGCAAGTGCACGGTTAAGAAGAATTATTATATTATATTATATATATATTTTGTGAAAACCACTAAATATTACCATTACTCATTGTTTTACAACATATTACCATTGTAACGTTTCACCCACTACTAGTCCTACATACTTACACCTACAGTAGAAACCCCATTCAAACCTATTTAGGTTTATCTTACGGTGGACATGTGTGCCTGAAAAGGAATCTTTGAAATGTTGTTAGTCCGCTCAGCGCGATCACCTTCTAAAGACTCTTAGCCAGTGATTTAGTCCGCTCAGCGCGACCACCTTCTAAATACTCTTAGCCAGTGATTTAGTCCGCTCAGCGCGGCCACCTTCTACAGACTCTTGGCCAGTGATTTAGTCCGCTCAGCGCGACCACCTTCTAAAGACTCTTAGCCAGTGATTTAGTCCGCTCAGCGCGATCACCTTCTAAAGACTCTTAGCCAGTGATTTAGTCCGCTCAGCGCGACCACCTTCTAAATACTCTTAGCCAGTGATTTAGTCCGCTCAGCGCGACCACCTTCTAAATACTCTTAGCCAGTGATTTAGTCCGCTCAGCGCGACCACCTTCTAAAGACTCTTAGCCAGTGATTTAGTCCGCTCAGCGCGACCACCTTCTAAAGACTCTTAGCCAGTGATTTAGTCCGCTCAGCGCGACCACCTTCTAAAGACTCTTAGCCAGTGATTTAGTCCGCTCAGCGCGACCACCTCCTAAAGACTCTTAGCCAGTGATTTAGTCCGCTCAGCGCGACCACCTTCTAAAGACTCTTAGCCAGTGATTTAGTCCGCTCAGCGCGACCACCTTCTAAAGACTCTTAGCCAGTGATTTAGTCCGCTCAGCGCGACCACCTCCTAAAGACTCTTAGCCAGTGATTTAGTCCGCTCAGCGCGACCACCTTCTAAAGACTCTTAGCCAGTGATTTAGTCCGCTCAGCGCGACCACCTCCTACAGACTCTTATCCGAAAAACAGACTACAAACAGAATAGGGGTTGAGTTTTAACACGTTGCGATGTGTCTCCCCCCCTCCTCCCCCCCCTCAGGTGAACCACGTCAAGGAGCTCCTGGGCGGCTACGGCAGCAAGGAGGCCCTGATGGGCGGAGCCGAGAGCTACGCGTCGTCAGCAGGGGGCGCCAAGGAGGCGCTGATGATGGCGGGAGGAGGAGGGGAGAGCTCGTCGGACCTGAAGATCCGCCTGAAGCTGTGCTCGCGGGACAAGCCCAACTTCTACACGCTGTGCAAGAAGAACCGGCGCCGCCGAGGGGGGGGCGGGGCCGGGGCGGGGGGGGGCAGGCGCCGGGGGGGCGGGGGAGGAGGAGGAGGAGGGGCCAAGCGGGGGGCCCCCCCGCTCCACCACCACTCCCCACCGGCCTCCGAGGAGGAGGAAGAGGAGGAGGAGGAGGACGAGGAGGACGGAGGGAGAGTCGCCATGGCGGTGGCATTGAGGGGGGGAGGAGGGGGAGGGGGGCGCAGGCGGGGCGTCGCCGGCTCCCACGTCTGCGGCCAGTGCGGCAAGTGCTTTAGCCACGCCTCCAGCCTGGCGCGCCACATGATGCAGACCCACCGAGGAGGGGGAGGAGGGGGAGGGGCAGGAGGGGCAGGGGGGGGAGGGGGCGGGCAGCGGCATGGCGGCGGCGGCAAGTTCGCCTGCGGCTTCTGCGGCAAGGCGTTCCAGCGCCGCGCCGAGGCGCGCTCGCACGAGAAGAAGGTGCACGGCGGCGCGCTCTCACAG
>NC_139704.1:50713115-50734267 GCF_964188405.1 Protomyctophum parallelum | reverse complement strand
TGGTTAAACATCTGTCTGACTGCCCCCCTGGTTAAATATCTGTCTGACGCCCCCCCCCCTGGTAAATAGTAACCTGAGCGGTTTGTTTTCAGAGGTCTGTGGTTTTGTTTTCAGTGCCTTTTGAGGCGCTGACGTTCCACCAGGTGGACATGACGCTGGACTCAGTGTGGCCCCGCCCCCAACCGACCACCCAGGAGACACTGGCTCTGACTCCTTTTGTAGAGAGAGAGAGAGAGAGAGAGAGAGAGAGCGAGAGCGAGAGCGAGAGCGAGAGCGAGAGCGAGAGCGAGAGCGAGAGAGAGAGAGAGAGAGGCAGGCGGGCGGGCGGGCAGAAAGATTCTACACAGGCGTGCGTGTGTGCGTTGTGAGAACAGCTGTACACAACAGGGACCCTGGGAAACATTCCAGGAGAGACAGACTAGAGAGAGGAATGAAGACAGAGGAGAGACAGTGAGAGATGGACAGACAGACAGGAGGAGAGACAGTGAGAGATGGACAGACAGACAGGAGGAGAGACAGTGAGAGATGGACAGACAGATCAGGAGGAGAGACAGTGAGAGATGGACAGACAGACAGGGAGAGAGACAGTGAGAGATGGACAGACAGACAGGAGGAGAGACAGTGAGAGATGGAGAAGACAGGAGGAGAGACAGTGAGAGATGGACAGACAGACAGGAGGAGAGACAGTGAGAGAGGACAGACAGACAGGAGGAGAGACAGTGAGAGATGGACAGACAGACAGGAGGAGAGACAGTGAGAGATGGACAGACAGACAGGAGGAGAGACAGTGAGAGATGGACAGACAGACAGGAGGAGAGACAGTGAGAGATGGACAGACAGACAGGAGGAGAGACAGTGAGAGATGGACAGACAGACAGGAGGAGAGACAGTGAGAGATGGACAGACAGACAGGAGGAGAGACAGTGAGAGATGGACAGACAGACAGGAGGAGAGACAGTGAGAGATGGACAGACAGACAGGAGGAGAGACAGTGAGAGATGGACAGACAGACAGGAGGAGAGACAGTGAGAGACGGACAGACAGACAGACAGGAGGAGAGACAGTGAGAGATGGACAGACAGACAGGAGGAGAGACAGTGAGAGATGGACAGACAGACAGGAGGAGAGACAGTGAGAGATGGACAGACAGACAGGAGGAGAGACAGTGAGAGATGGACAGACAGACAGGAGGAGAGACAGTGAGAGATGGACAGACAGGAGGAGAGACAGTGAGAGATGGACAGACAGACAGGAGAGAGACAGTGAGAGATGGACAGACAGACAGGAGGAGAGACAGTGAGAGATGGACAGACAGACAGGAGGAGAGACAGTGAGAGATGGACAGACAGACAGGAGGAGAGACAGTGAGAGATGGACAGACAGACAGGAGGAGAGACAGTGAGAGATGGACAGACAGACAGGAGGAGAGACAGTGAGAGATGGACAGACAGACAGGAGGAGAGACAGTGAGAGATGGACAGACAGACAGGAGGAGAGACAGTGAGAGATGGACAGACAGACAGGAGGAGAGACAGTGAGAGATGGACAGACAGGAGGAGAGACAGTGAGAGATGGACAGACAGACAGGAGGAGAGACAGTGAGAGATGGACAGACAGACAGGAGGAGAGACAGTGAGAGATGGACAGACAGACAGGAGGAGAGACAGTGAGAGATGGACAGACAGACAGGAGGAGAGACAGTGAGAGATGGACAGACAGACAGGAGGAGAGACAGTGAGAGATGGACAGACAGACAGGAGGAGAGACAGTGAGAGATGGACAGACAGACAGGAGGAGAGACAGTGAGAGATGGACAGACAGACAGGAGGAGAGACAGTGAGAGATGGACAGACAGAAGGAGGAGAGACAGTGAGAGATGGACAGACAGACAGGAGGAGAGACAGTGAGAGATGGACAGACAGACAGGAGGAGAGACAGTGAGAGATGGACAGACAGACAGGAGGAGAGACAGTGAGAGATGGACAGACAGACAGGAGGAGAGACAGTGAGAGATGGACAGACAGACAGGAGGAGAGACAGTGAGAGATGGACAGACAGACAGGAGGAGAGACAGTGAGAGATGGACAGACAGACAGGAGGAGAGACAGTGAGAGATGGACAGACAGACAGGAGGAGAGACAGTGAGAGATGGACAGACAGACAGGAGGAGAGACAGTGAGAGATGGACAGACAGACAGGAGGAGAGACAGTGAGAGACTGACAGACAGACAGGAGGAGAGACAGTGAGAGATGGACAGACAGACAGACAGGAGGAGAGACAGTGAGAGATGGACAGACAGACAGGAGGAGAGACAGTGAGAGATGGACAGACAGACAGGAGGAGAGACAGTGAGAGATGGACAGACAGACAGGAGGAGAGACAGTGAGAGATGGACAGACAGACAGGAGGAGAGACAGTGAGAGATGGACAGACAGACAGGAGGAGAGACAGTGAGAGATGGACAGACAGAGGAGGAGAGACAGTTAGAGATGGACAGACAGACAGGAGGAGAGACAGTGAGAGATGGACAGACAGACAGGAGGAGAGACAGTGAGAGACGGACAGACAGACAGGAGGAGAGACAGTGAGAGATGGACAGACAGACAGGAGGAGAGACAGTGAGAGATGGACAGACAGACAGGAGGAGAGACAGTGAGAGATGGACAGACAGACAGGAGGAGAGACAGTGAGAGATGGACAGACAGACAGGAGGAGAGACAGTGAGAGATGGACAGACAGACAGGAGGAGAGACAGTGAGAGATGGACAGACAGACAGGAGGAGAGACAGTGAGAGATGGACAGACAGACAGGAGGAGAGACAGTGAGAGATGGACAGACAGACAGGAGGAGAGACAGTGAGAGATGGACAGACAGACAGGAGGAGAGACAGTGAGAGATGGACAGACAGACAGGAGGAGAGACAGTGAGAGATGGACAGACAGACAGGAGGAGAGACAGTGAGAGATGGACAGACAGACAGGAGGAGAGACAGTGAGAGATGGACAGACAGACAGGAGGAGAGACAGTGAGAGATGGACAGACAGACAGGAGGAGAGACAGTGAGAGATGGACAGACAGACAGGAGGAGAGACAGTGAGAGACAGACAGACAGACAGGAGGAGAGACAGTGAGAGATGGACAGACAGACAGGAGGAGAGACAGTGAGAGATGGACAGACAGACAGGAGGAGAGACAGTGAGAGATGGACAGACAGACAGAGGAGAGACAGTGAGAGATGGAGGGACAGACAGGAGAGACAGTGAGAGATGGACAGACAGACAGGAGGAGAGACAGTGAGAGATGGACGGACAGGAGGAGAGACAGTGAGAGATGGACAGACAGACAGGAGGAGAGACAGTGAGAGATGGACAGACAGACAGGAGGAGAGACAGTGAGAGATGGACAGACAGACAGGAGGAGAGACAGTGAGAGATGGACAGACAGACAGGAGGAGAGACAGTGAGAGATGGACAGACAGACAGGAGGAGAGACAGTGAGAGATGGACAGACAGACAGGAGGAGAGACAGTGAGAGATGGACAGACAGACAGGAGGAGAGACAGTGAGAGATGGACAGACAGGAGGAGAGACAGTTAGAGATGGACAGACAGACAGGAGGAGAGACAGTGAGAGATGGACAGACAGACAGGAGGAGAGACAGTGAGAGATGGACAGACAGACAGGAGGAGAGACAGTGAGAGATGGACAGACAGACAGGAGGAGAGACAGTGAGAGATGGACAGACAGACAGGAGGAGAGACAGTGAGAGATGGACAGACAGACAGGAGGAGAGACAGTGAGAGATGGACAGACAGACAGGAGGAGAGACAGTGAGAGATGGACAGACAGACAGGAGGAGAGACAGTGAGAGATGGACAGACAGACAGGAGGAGAGACAGTGAGAGATGGACAGACAGACAGGAGGAGAGACAGTGAGAGATGGACAGACAGACAGGAGAGACAGTGAGAGATGGACAGACAGACAGGAGGAGAGACAGTGAGAGATGGACAGACAGACAGGAGGAGAGACAGTGAGAGATGGACAGACAGACAGGAGGAGAGACAGTGAGAGATGGACAGACAGACAGGAGGAGAGACAGTGAGAGATGGACAGACAGGAGGAGAGACAGTGAGAGATGGACAGACAGGAGGAGAGACAGTGAGAGATGGACAGACAGACAGGAGGAGAGACAGTGAGAGATGGACAGACAGACAGGAGGAGAGACAGTGAGAGACGGACAGACAGACAGGAGGAGAGACAGTGAGAGATGGACAGACAGACAGGAGGAGAGACAGTGAGAGATGGACAGACAGACAGGAGGAGAGACAGTGAGAGATGGACAGACAGACAGGAGGAGAGACAGTGAGAGATGGACAGACAGACAGGAGGAGAGACAGTGAGAGATGGACAGACAGGAGGAGAGACAGTGAGAGATGGACAGACAGACAGGAGGAGAGACAGTGAGAGATGGACAGACAGACAGGAGGAGAGACAGTGAGAGACGGACAGACGGACAGGAGGAGAGACAGTTAGAGATGGACAGACAGACAGGAGGAGAGACAGTGAGAGACAGACAGACAGGAGGAGAGACAGTGAGAGATGGACAGACAGACAGGAGGAGAGACAGTGAGAGATGGACAGACAGACAGGAGGAGAGACAGTGAGAGATGGACAGACAGACAGGAGGAGAGACAGTGAGAGATGGACAGACAGACAGGAGGAGAGACAGTGAGAGATGGACAGACAGACAGGAGGAGAGACAGTTAGAGATGGACAGACAGACAGGAGGAGAGACAGTGAGAGATGGACAGACAGACAGGAGGAGAGACAGTGAGAGATGGACAGACAGACAGACAGACAGACAGGAGGAGAGACAGTGAGAGATGGACAGACAGACAGGAGGAGAGACAGTGAGAGATGGACAGACAGACAGGAGGAGAGACAGTGAGAGATGGACAGACAGGAGGAGAGACAGTGAGAGATGGACAGACAGACAGGAGGAGAGACAGTGAGAGACAGACAGACAGACAGCAGGAGAGACAGTGAGAGATGGACAGACAGACAGGAGGAGAGACAGTGAGAGATGGACAGACAGACAGGAGGAGAGACAGTGAGAGATGGACGGACAGGAGGAGAGACAGTGAGAGATGGACAGACAGACAGGAGGAGAGACAGTGAGAGATGGACAGACAGACAGGAGGAGAGACAGTGAGAGATGGACAGACAGACAGGAGGAGAGACAGTGAGAGATGGACAGACAGGAGGAGAGACAGTGAGAGATGGACAGACAGACAGGAGGAGAGACAGTGAGAGATGGACAGACAGACAGGAGGAGAGACAGTGAGAGATGGACAGACAGACAGGAGGAGAGACAGTGAGAGATGGACAGACAGACAGGAGGAGAGACAGTGAGAGATGGACAGACAGACAGGAGGAGAGACAGTGAGAGATGGACAGACAGACAGGAGGAGAGACAGTGAGAGATGGACAGACAGACAGGAGGAGAGACAGTGAGAGATGGACAGACAGACAGGAGGAGAGACAGTGAGAGATGGACAGACAGACAGGAGGAGAGACAGTGAGAGATGGACAGACAGGAGGAGAGACAGTGAGAGATGGACAGACAGACAGGAGGAGAGACAGTGAGAGATGGACAGACAGACAGGAGGAGAGACAGTGAGAGATGGACAGACAGACAGGAGGAGAGACAGTGAGAGACGGACAGACGGACAGGAGGAGAGACAGTGAGAGATGGACAGACAGACAGGAGGAGAGACAGTGAGAGATGGACAGACAGACAGGAGGAGAGACAGTGAGAGATGGACAGACAGACAGACAGGAGGAGAGACAGTGAGAGATGGACAGACAGACAGGAGGAGAGACAGTGAGAGATGGACAGACAGACAGGAGGAGAGACAGTGAGAGATGGACAGACAGACAGGAGGAGAGACAGTGAGAGATGGACAGACAGACAGGAGGAGAGACAGTTAGAGATGGACAGACAGACAGGAGGAGAGACAGTTAGAGATGGACAGACAGACAGGAGGAGAGACAGTGAGAGATGGACAGACAGAGAGGAGGAGAGACAGTTAGAGATGGACAGACAGACAGGAGGAGAGACAGTGAGAGATGGACAGACAGACAGGAGGAGAGACAGTGAGAGATGGACAGACAGACAGAAGGAGGAGAGACAGTGAGAGATGGACAGACAGACAGGAGGAGAGACAGTGAGAGATGGACAGACAGACAGGAGGAGAGACAGTGAGAGACAGACAGACAGACAGGAGGAGAGACAGTGAGAGATGGACAGACAGACAGGAGGAGAGACAGTGAGAGATGGACAGACAGACAGGAGGAGAGACAGTGAGAGATGGACAGACAGACAGGAGGAGAGACAGTGAGAGATGGACAGACAGACAGGAGGAGAGACAGTGAGAGATGGACAGACAGACAGGAGGAGAGACAGTGAGAGATGGACAGACAGACAGGAGGAGAGACAGTGAGAGATGGACAGACAGACAGGAGGAGAGACAGTGAGAGATGGACAGACAGACAGGAGGAGAGACAGTGAGAGATGGACAGACAGACAGGAGGAGAGACAGTGAGAGATGGACAGACAGACAGAGGAGAGACAGTGAGAGATGGACAGACAGACAGGAGAGACAGTGAGAGATGGACAGGACAGACAGGAGGAGAGACAGTGAGAGATGGACGGACAGGAGGAGAGACAGTGAGAGATGGACAGACAGACAGAGGAGGAGAGGACAGTGAGAGATGGACAGACAGACAGGAGGAGAGACAGTGAGAGATGGACAGACAGACAGGAGGAGAGACAGTGAGAGATGGACAGACAGACAGGAGGAGAGACAGTGAGAGATGGACAGACAGACAGGAGGAGAGACAGTGAGAGATGGACAGACAGACAGGAGGAGAGACAGTGAGAGATGGACAGACAGACAGGAGGAGAGACAGTGAGAGACGGACAGACAGACAGGAGGAGAGACAGTGAGAGATGGACGAGACAGGAGGAGAGACAGTGAGAGATGGACAGACAGACAGAGACAGACAGGAGGAGAGACAGTGAGAGATGGACAGACAGACAGGAGGAGAGACAGTGAGAGATGGACAGACAGACAGGAGGAGAGACAGTGAGAGATGGACAGACAGACAGGAGGAGAGACAGTGAGAGATGGACAGACAGACAGGAGGAGAGACAGTGAGAGATGGACAGACAGACAGGAGGAGAGACAGTGAGAGATGGACAGACAGACAGAGGAGAGACAGTGAGAGATGGACAGACAGGAGGAGAGACAGTTAGAGATGGACAGACAGACAGGAGGAGAGACAGTGAGAGATGGACAGACAGACAGGAGGAGAGACAGTGAGAGATGGACAGACAGGAGGAGAGACAGTTAGAGATGGACAGACAGACAGGAGGAGAGACAGTGAGAGATGGACAGACAGACAGACAGGAGGAGAGACAGTGAGAGATGGACAGACAGACAGGAGGAGAGACAGTGAGAGATGGACAGACAGACAGGAGGAGAGACAGTGAGAGATGGACAGACAGACAAGAGGAGAGACAGTGAGAGATGGACAGACAGACAGGAGGAGAGACAGTGAGAGATGGACGGACAGGAGGAGAGACAGTGAGAGATGGACAGACAGACAGGAGGAGAGACAGTGAGAGATGGACAGACAGACAGGAGGAGAGACAGTGAGAGATGGACAGACAGACAGGAGGAGAGACAGTGAGAGATGGACGACAGGAGGAGAGACAGTGAGAGATGGACAGACAGACAGGAGGAGAGACAGTGAGAGATGGACAGACAGACAAGAGGAGAGACAGTGAGAGATGGACAGACAGACAGGAGGAGAGACAGTGAGAGATGGACAGACAGACAGGAGGAGAGACAGTGAGAGATGGACAGACAGACAGGAGGAGAGACAGTGAGAGATGGACAGACAGACAGACAGGAGGAGAGACAGTGAGAGATGGACAGACAGACAGGAGGAGAGACAGTGAGAGATGGACAGACAGACAGGAGGAGAGACAGTGAGAGATGGACAGACAGACAGGAGGAGAGACAGTGAGAGATGGACAGACAGACAGGAGGAGAGACAGTGAGAGATGGACAGACAGACAGGAGGAGAGACAGTGAGAGATGGACAGACAGACAGGAGAGACAGTGAGAGATGGACAGACAGACAGGAGGAGAGACAGTGAGAGATGGACAGACAGACAGGAGGAGAGACAGTGAGAGATGGACAGACAGACAGGAGGAGAGACAGTGAGAGATGGACAGACGGACAGGAGGAGAGACAGTGAGAGACGGACAGACGACAGGAGGAGAGACAGTGAGAGATGGACAGACAGACAGGAGGAGAGACAGTGAGAGATGGACAGACAGACAGGAGGAGAGACAGTGAGAGATGGACAGACAGACAGGAGGAGAGACAGTGAGAGATGGACAGACAGACAGGAGGAGAGACAATGAGAGACGGACAGACAGACAGGAGGAGAGACAGTGAGAGATGGACAGACAGACAGGAGGAGAGACAGTGAGAGATGGACAGACAGACAGGAGGAGAGACAGTGAGAGATGGACAGACAGACAGGAGGAGAGACAGTGAGAGATGGACAGACAGACAGGAGGAGAGACAGTGAGAGATGGACAGACAGACAGGAGGAGAGACAGTGAGAGATGGACAGACAGACAGGAGGAGAGACAGTGAGAGATGGACAGACGGACAGGAGGAGAGACAGTGAGAGACGGACAGACGGACAGGAGGAGAGACAGTGAGAGATGGACAGACAGACAGGAGGAGAGACAGTGAGAGATGGACAGACAGACAGGAGGAGAGACAGTGAGAGATGGACAGACAGACAGGAGGAGAGACAGTGAGAGATGGACAGACAGACAGGAGGAGAGACAGTGAGAGATGGACAGACAGACAGGAGGAGAGACAGTGAGAGATGGACAGACAGACAGGAGGAGAGACAGTGAGAGATGGACAGACAGACAGGAGGAGAGACAGTGAGAGATGGACAGACAGACAGGAGGAGAGACAGTGAGAGATGGACAGACAGACAGGAGGAGAGACAGTGAGAGACGGACAGACAGACAGGAGGAGAGACAGTGAGAGACGGACAGACAGACAGGAGGAGAGACAGTGAGAGATGGACAGACAGACAGGAGGAGAGACAGTGAGAGACGGACAGACAGACAGGAGGAGAGACAGTGAGAGATGGACAGACAGACAGGAGGAGAGACAGTGAGAGATGGACAGACAGACAGGAGGAGAGACAGTGAGAGATGGACAGACAGACAGGAGGAGAGACAGTGAGAGATGGACAGACAGACAGGAGGAGAGACAGTGAGAGATGGACAGACAGACAGGAGGAGAGACAGTGAGAGATGGACAGACAGACAGGAGGAGAGACAGTGAGAGATGGACAGACAGACAGGAGGAGAGACAGTGAGAGACGGACAGACAGACAGGAGGAGAGACAGTGAGAGATGGACAGACAGACAGGAGGAGAGACAGTGAGAGATGGACAGACAGACAGGAGGAGAGACAGTGAGAGATGGACAGACAGACAGGAGGAGAGACAGTGAGAGATGGACAGACAGACAGGAGGAGAGACAGTGAGAGATGGACAGACAGACAGGAGGAGAGACAGTGAGAGATGGACAGACAGACAGGAGGAGAGACAGTGAGAGATGGACAGACAGACAGGAGGAGAGACAGTGAGAGATGGACAGACAGACAGGAGGAGAGACAGTGAGAGATGGACAGACAGACAGGAGGAGAGACAGTGAGAGACGGACCAGACAGACAGGAGGAGAGACAGTGAGAGATGGACAGACAGACAGGAGGAGAGACAGTTAGAGATGGACAGACAGGAGGAGAGACAGTGAGAGATGGACAGACAGACAGGAGGAGAGACAGTGAGAGATGGACAGACAGACAGGAGGAGAGACAGTGAGAGATGGACAGACAGGAGGAGAGACAGTGAGAGATGGACAGACAGACAGGAAGAGAGACAGTGAGAGATGGACAGACAGACAGGAGGAGAGACAGTGAGAGATGGACAGACAGACAGGAGGAGAGACAGTGAGAGATGGACAGACAGACAGGAGGAGAGACAGTGAGAGATGGACAGACAGACAGGAGGAGAGACAGTGAGAGACGGACAGACAGACAGGAGGAGAGACAGTGAGAGATGGACAGACAGACAGGAGGAGAGACAGTGAGAGATGGACAGACAGACAGGAGGAGAGACAGTGAGAGATGGACAGACAGACAGGAGGAAAGACAGTGAGAGATGGACAGACAGGAGGAGAGACAGTGAGAGATGGACAGACAGACAGGAGGAGAGACAGTGAGAGATGGACAGACAGACAGGAGGAGAGACAGTGAGAGACGGACAGACAGACAGGAGGAGAGACAGTGAGAGATGGACAGACAGACAGGAGGAGAGACAGTGAGAGATGGACAGACAGACAGGAGGAGAGACAGTGAGAGATGGACAGACAGACAGGAGGAGAGACAGTTAGAGATGGACAGACAGACAGGAGGAGAGACAGTGAGAGATGGACAGACAGACAGGAGGAGAGACAGTGAGAGATGGACAGACAGGAGGAGGAGAGACAGTTAGAGATGGACAGACAGACAGGAGGAGAGACAGTGAGAGATGGACAGACAGACAGGAGGAGAGACAGTGAGAGACGGACAGACAGACAGGAGGAGAGACAGTGAGAGATGGACAGACAGACAGACAGGAGGAGAGACAGTGAGAGATGGACAGACAGACAGGAGGAGAGACAGTGAGAGATGGACAGACAGACAGGAGGAGAGACAGTTAGAGATGGACAGACAGACAGGAGGAGAGACAGTGAGAGATGGACAGACAGACAGGAGGAGAGACAGTGAGAGATGGACAGACAGACAGGAGGAGAGACAGTGAGAGATGGACAGACAGACAGGAGGAGAGACAGTGAGAGACAGACAGACAGACAGGAGGAGAGACAGTGAGAGATGGACAGACAGACAGACAGGAGGAGAGACAGTGAGAGATGGACAGACAGACAGGAGGAGAGACAGTGAGAGATGGACAGACAGACAGGAGGAGAGACAGTGAGAGATGGACAGACAGACAGGAGGAGAGACAGTTAGAGATGGACAGACAGACAGGAGGAGAGACAGTGAGAGATGGACAGACAGACAGGAGGAGAGACAGTGAGAGATGGACAGACAGGAGGAGGAGAGACAGTTAGAGATGGACAGACAGACAGGAGGAGAGACAGTGAGAGATGGACAGACAGACAGGAGGAGAGACAGTGAGAGACGGACAGACAGACAGGAGGAGAGACAGTGAGAGATGGACAGACAGACAGGAGGAGAGACAGTGAGAGATGGACAGACAGACAGGAGGAGAGACAGTGAGAGATGGACAGACAGACAGGAGGAGAGACAGTTAGAGATGGACAGACAGACAGGAGGAGAGACAGTGAGAGATGGACAGACAGACAGGAGGAGAGACAGTGAGAGATGGACAGACAGACAGGAGGAGAGACAGTGAGAGATGGACAGACAGACAGGAGGAGAGACAGTGAGAGATGGACAGACAGACAGGAGGAGAGACAGTGAGAGATGGACAGACAGACAGGAGGAGAGACAGTGAGAGATGGACAGACAGACAGGAGGAGAGACAGTGAGAGATGGACAGACAGACAGGAGGAGAGACAGTTAGAGATGGACAGACAGACAGGAGGAGAGACAGTGAGAGATGGACAGACAGACAGGAGGAGAGACAGTGAGAGATGGACAGACAGACAGGAGGAGAGACAGTGAGAGATGGACAGACAGACAGGAGGAGAGACAGTGAGAGACAGACAGACAGACAGGAGGAGAGACAGTGAGAGATGGACAGACAGACAGGAGGAGAGACAATGAGAGATGGACAGACAGACAGGAGGAGAGACAGTGAGAGATGGACAGACAGACAAGAGGAGAGACAGTGAGAGATGGAGGGACAGACAGGAGAGACAGTGAGAGATGGACAGACAGACAGGAGGAGAGACAGTGAGAGATGGACGGACAGGAGGAGAGACAGTGAGAGATGGACAGACAGACAGGAGGAGAGACAGTGAGAGATGGACAGACAGACAGGAGGAGAGACAGTGAGAGATGGACAGACAGACAGGAGGAGAGACAGTGAGAGATGGACAGACAGACAGGAGGAGAGACAGTGAGAGATGGACAGACAGGAGGAGAGACAGTTAGAGATGGACAGACAGACAGGAGGAGAGACAGTGAGAGATGGACAGACAGACAGGAGGAGAGACAGTGAGAGATGGACAGACAGGAGGAGAGACAGTTAGAGATGGACAGACAGACAGGAGGAGAGACAGTGAGAGATGGACAGACAGACAGGAGGAGAGACAGTGAGAGATGGACAGACAGACAGGAGGAGAGACAGTGAGAGATGGACAGACAGACAGGAGGAGAGACAGTGAGAGATGGACAGACAGACAGGAGGAGAGACAGTGAGAGATGGACAGACAGACAGGAGGAGAGACAGTGAGAGATGGACAGACAGACAGGAGGAGAGACAGTGAGAGATGGACAGACAGACAGGAGGAGAGACAGTGAGAGATGGACAGACAGACAGGAGGAGAGACAGTGAGAGATGGACAGACAGACAGGAGGAGAGACAGTGAGAGATGGACAGACAGACAGGAGAGACAGTGAGAGATGGACAGACAGACAGGAGGAGAGACAGTGAGAGATGGACAGACAGACAGGAGGAGAGACAGTGAGAGATGGACAGACAGACAGGAGGAGAGACAGTGAGAGATGGACAGACAGACAGGAGGAGAGACAGTGAGAGATGGACAGACAGGAGGAGAGACAGTGAGAGATGGACAGACAGGAGGAGAGACAGTGAGAGATGGACAGACAGACAGGAGGAGAGACAGTGAGAGATGGACAGACAGACAGGAGGAGAGACAGTGAGAGACGGACAGACAGACAGGAGGAGAGACAGTGAGAGATGGACAGACAGACAGGAGGAGAGACAGTGAGAGATGGACAGACAGACAGGAGGAGAGACAGTGAGAGATGGACAGACAGACAGGAGGAGAGACAGTGAGAGATGGACAGACAGACAGGAGGAGAGACAGTGAGAGATGGACAGACAGGAGGAGAGACAGTGAGAGATGGACAGACAGACAGGAGGAGAGACAGTGAGAGATGGACAGACAGACAGGAGGAGAGACAGTGAGAGACGGACAGACGGACAGGAGGAGAGACAGTTAGAGATGGACAGACAGACAGGAGGAGAGACAGTGAGAGACAGACAGACAGGAGGAGAGACAGTGAGAGATGGACAGACAGACAGGAGGAGAGACAGTGAGAGATGGACAGACAGACAGGAGGAGAGACAGTGAGAGATGGACAGACAGACAGGAGGAGAGACAGTGAGAGATGGACAGACAGACAGGAGGAGAGACAGTGAGAGATGGACAGACAGACAGGAGGAGAGACAGTTAGAGATGGACAGACAGACAGGAGGAGAGACAGTGAGAGATGGACAGACAGACAGGAGGAGAGACAGTGAGAGATGGACAGACAGACAGACAGACAGACAGGAGGAGAGACAGTGAGAGATGGACAGACAGACAGGAGGAGAGACAGTGAGAGATGGACAGACAGACAGGAGGAGAGACAGTGAGAGATGGACAGACAGGAGGAGAGACAGTGAGAGATGGACAGACAGACAGGAGGAGAGACAGTGAGAGACAGACAGACAGACAGCAGGAGAGACAGTGAGAGATGGACAGACAGACAGGAGGAGAGACAGTGAGAGATGGACAGACAGACAGGAGGAGAGACAGTGAGAGATGGACGGACAGGAGGAGAGACAGTGAGAGATGGACAGACAGACAGGAGGAGAGACAGTGAGAGATGGACAGACAGACAGGAGGAGAGACAGTGAGAGATGGACAGACAGACAGGAGGAGAGACAGTGAGAGATGGACAGACAGGAGGAGAGACAGTGAGAGATGGACAGACAGACAGGAGGAGAGACAGTGAGAGATGGACAGACAGACAGGAGGAGAGACAGTGAGAGATGGACAGACAGACAGGAGGAGAGACAGTGAGAGATGGACAGACAGACAGGAGGAGAGACAGTGAGAGATGGACAGACAGACAGGAGGAGAGACAGTGAGAGATGGACAGACAGACAGGAGGAGAGACAGTGAGAGATGGACAGACAGACAGACAGGAGGAGAGACAGTGAGAGATGGACAGACAGACAGGAGGAGAGACAGTGAGAGATGGACAGACAGACAGGAGGAGAGACAGTGAGAGATGGACAGACAGGAGGAGAGACAGTGAGAGATGGACAGACAGACAGGAGGAGAGACAGTGAGAGATGGACAGACAGACAGGAGGAGAGACAGTGAGAGATGGACAGACAGACAGGAGGAGAGACAGTGAGAGACGGACAGACGGACAGGAGGAGAGACAGTGAGAGATGGACAGACAGACAGGAGGAGAGACAGTGAGAGATGGACAGACAGACAGGAGGAGAGACAGTGAGAGATGGACAGACAGACAGACAGGAGGAGAGACAGTGAGAGATGGACAGACAGACAGGAGGAGAGACAGTGAGAGATGGACAGACAGACAGGAGGAGAGACAGTGAGAGATGGACAGACAGACAGGAGGAGAGACAGTGAGAGATGGACAGACAGACAGGAGGAGAGACAGTTAGAGATGGACAGACAGACAGGAGGAGAGACAGTTAGAGATGGACAGACAGACAGGAGGAGAGACAGTGAGAGATGGACAGACAGAGAGGAGGAGAGACAGTTAGAGATGGACAGACAGACAGGAGGAGAGACAGTGAGAGATGGACAGACAGACAGGAGGAGAGACAGTGAGAGATGGACAGACAGACAGACAGGAGGAGAGACAGTGAGAGATGGACAGACAGACAGGAGGAGAGACAGTGAGAGATGGACAGACAGACAGGAGGAGAGACAGTGAGAGACAGACAGACAGACAGGAGGAGAGACAGTGAGAGATGGACAGACAGACAGGAGGAGAGACAATGAGAGATGGACAGACAGACAGGAGGAGAGACAGTGAGAGATGGACAGACAGACAGGAGGAGAGACAGTGAGAGATGGACAGACAGACAGGAGGAGAGACAGTGAGAGATGGACAGACAGACAGGAGGAGAGACAGTGAGAGATGGACAGACAGACAGGAGGAGAGACAGTGAGAGATGGACAGACAGACAGGAGGAGAGACAGTGAGAGATGGACAGACAGACAGGAGGAGAGACAGTGAGAGATGGACAGACAGACAGGAGGAGAGACAGTGAGAGATGGACAGACAGACAAGAGGAGAGACAGTGAGAGATGGAGGGACAGACAGGAGAGACAGTGAGAGATGGAGGGACAGACAGGAGGAGAGACAGTGAGAGATGGACGGACAGGAGGAGAGACAGTGAGAGATGGACAGACAGACAGGAGGAGAGACAGTGAGAGATGGACAGACAGACAGGAGGAGAGACAGTGAGAGATGGACAGACAGACAGGAGGAGAGACAGTGAGAGATGGACAGACAGACAGGAGGAGAGACAGTGAGAGATGGACAGACAGACAGGAGGAGAGACAGTGAGAGATGGACAGACAGACAGGAGGAGAGACAGTGAGAGATGGACAGACAGACAGGAGGAGAGACAGTGAGAGACGGACAGACAGACAGGAGGAGAGACAGTGAGAGATGGACGGACAGGAGGAGAGACAGTGAGAGATGGACAGACAGACAGGAGGAGAGACAGTGAGAGATGGACAGACAGACAGGAGGAGAGACAGTGAGAGATGGACAGACAGACAGGAGGAGAGACAGTGAGAGATGGACAGACAGACAGGAGGAGAGACAGTGAGAGATGGACAGACAGACAGGAGGAGAGACAGTGAGAGATGGACAGACAGACAGGAGGAGAGACAGTGAGAGATGGACAGACAGACAGGAGGAGAGACAGTGAGAGATGGACAGACAGGAGGAGAGACAGTTAGAGATGGACAGACAGACAGGAGGAGAGACAGTGAGAGATGGACAGACAGACAGGAGGAGAGACAGTGAGAGATGGACAGACAGGAGGAGAGACAGTTAGAGATGGACAGACAGACAGGAGGAGAGACAGTGAGAGATGGACAGACAGACAGACAGGAGGAGAGACAGTGAGAGATGGACAGACAGACAGGAGGAGAGACAGTGAGAGATGGACAGACAGACAGGAGGAGAGACAGTGAGAGATGGACAGACAGACAAGAGGAGAGACAGTGAGAGATGGACAGACAGACAGGAGGAGAGACAGTGAGAGATGGACGGACAGGAGGAGAGACAGTGAGAGATGGACAGACAGACAGGAGGAGAGACAGTGAGAGATGGACAGACAGACAGGAGGAGAGACAGTGAGAGATGGACAGACAGACAGGAGGAGAGACAGTGAGAGATGGACGGACAGGAGGAGAGACAGTGAGAGATGGACAGACAGACAGGAGGAGAGACAGTGAGAGATGGACAGACAGACAAGAGGAGAGACAGTGAGAGATGGACAGACAGACAGGAGGAGAGACAGTGAGAGATGGACAGACAGACAGGAGGAGAGACAGTGAGAGATGGACAGACAGACAGGAGGAGAGACAGTGAGAGATGGACAGACAGACAGACAGGAGGAGAGACAGTGAGAGATGGACAGACAGACAGGAGGAGAGACAGTGAGAGATGGACAGACAGACAGGAGGAGAGACAGTGAGAGATGGACAGACAGACAGGAGGAGAGACAGTGAGAGATGGACAGACAGACAGGAGGAGAGACAGTGAGAGATGGACAGACAGACAGGAGGAGAGACAGTGAGAGATGGACAGACAGACAGGAGAGACAGTGAGAGATGGACAGACAGACAGGAGGAGAGACAGTGAGAGATGGACAGACAGACAGGAGGAGAGACAGTGAGAGATGGACAGACAGACAGGAGGAGAGACAGTGAGAGATGGACAGACGGACAGGAGGAGAGACAGTGAGAGACGGACAGACGGACAGGAGGAGAGACAGTGAGAGATGGACAGACAGACAGGAGGAGAGACAGTGAGAGATGGACAGACAGACAGGAGGAGAGACAGTGAGAGATGGACAGACAGACAGGAGGAGAGACAGTGAGAGATGGACAGACAGACAGGAGGAGAGACAATGAGAGACGGACAGACAGACAGGAGGAGAGACAGTGAGAGATGGACAGACAGACAGGAGGAGAGACAGTGAGAGATGGACAGACAGACAGGAGGAGAGACAGTGAGAGATGGACAGACAGACAGGAGGAGAGACAGTGAGAGATGGACAGACAGACAGGAGGAGAGACAGTGAGAGATGGACAGACAGACAGGAGGAGAGACAGTGAGAGATGGACAGACAGACAGGAGGAGAGACAGTGAGAGATGGACAGACGGACAGGAGGAGAGACAGTGAGAGACGGACAGACGGACAGGAGGAGAGACAGTGAGAGATGGACAGACAGACAGGAGGAGAGACAGTGAGAGATGGACAGACAGACAGGAGGAGAGACAGTGAGAGATGGACAGACAGACAGGAGGAGAGACAGTGAGAGATGGACAGACAGACAGGAGGAGAGACAATGAGAGACGGACAGACAGACAGGAGGAGAGACAGTGAGAGATGGACAGACAGACAGGAGGAGAGACAGTGAGAGATGGACAGACAGACAGGAGGAGAGACAGTGAGAGATGGACAGACAGACAGGAGGAGAGACAGTGAGAGATGGACAGACAGACAGGAGGAGAGACAGTGAGAGATGGACAGACAGACAGGAGGAGAGACAGTGAGAGATGGACAGACAGGAGGAGAGACAGTGAGAGATGGACAGACAGACAGGAGGAGAGACAGTGAGAGATGGACAGACAGACAGGAGGAGAGACAGTGAGAGATGGACAGACAGACAGGAGGAGAGACAGTGAGAGATGGACAGACAGACAGGAGGAGAGACAGTGAGAGATGGACAGACAGACAGGAGGAGAGACAGTGAGAGATGGACAGACAGACAGGAGGAGAGACAGTGAGAGATGGACAGACAGACAGGAGGAGAGACAGTGAGAGATGGACAGACAGGAGGAGAGACAGTGAGAGACGGACAGACAGGAGGAGAGACAGTGAGAGATGGACAGACAGGAGGAGAGACAGTGAGAGATGGACAGACAGACAGGAGAGACAGTGAGAGATGGACAGACAGACAGGAGGAGAGACAGTGAGAGATGGAGGGACAGGAGGAGAGACAGTGAGAGATGGACAGACAGACAGGAGGAGAGACAGTGAGAGACGGACAGACAGACAGGAGGAGAGACAGTGAGAGATGGACAGACAGACAGGAGGAGAGACAGTGAGAGATGGACAGACAGACAGGAGGAGAGACAGTGAGAGACAGACAGACAGACAGGAGGAGAGACAGTGAGAGATGGACAGACAGACAGGAGGAGAGACAGTGAGAGATGGACAGACAGACAGGAGGAGAGACAGTGAGAGATGGACGGACAGGAGGAGAGACAGTGAGAGATGGACAGACAGACAGGAGGAGAGACAGTGAGAGATGGACAGACAGACAGGAGGAGAGACAATGAGAGATGGACAGACAGACAGGAGGAGAGACAGTGAGAGATGGACAGACAGACAGGAGGAGAGACAGTGAGAGATGGACAGACAGACAGGAGGAGAGACAGTGAGAGACGGACAGACAGACAGGAGGAGAGACAGTGAGAGATGGACAGACAGACAGGAGGAGAGACAGTGAGAGATGGACAGACAGACAGGAGGAGAGACAGTGAGAGATGGACAGACAGACAGGAGGAGAGACAGTGAGAGATGGACAGACAGACAGGAGGAGAGACAGTGAGAGATGGACAGACAGACAGGAGGAGAGACAGTGAGAGATGGACAGACAGACAGGAGGAGAGACAGTGAGAGATGGACAGACAGACAGGAGGAGATACAGTGAGAGATGGACAGACAGACAGGAGGAGAGACAGTGAGAGATGGACAGACAGACAGGAGGAGAGACAGTGAGAGATGGACAGACAGACAGGAGGAGAGACAGTGAGAGATGGACAGACAGACAGGAGGAGAGACAGTGAGAGATGGACAGACAGACAGGAGGAGAGACAGTGAGAGACGGACAGACAGACAGGAGGAGAGACAGTGAGAGATGGACAGACAGACAGGAGGAGAGACAGTGAGAGATGGACAGACAGACAGGAGGAGAGACAGTGAGAGATGGACAGACAGGAGGAGAGACAGTGAGAGATGGACAGACAGACAGGAGGAGAGACAGTGAGAGATGGACAGACAGACAGGAGGAGAGACAGTTAGAGACGGACAGACAGACAGGAGGAGAGACAGTGAGAGATGGACAGACAGACAGGAGGAGAGACAGTTAGAGACGGACAGACAGACAGGAGGAGAGACAGTGAGAGATGGACAGACAGACAGGAGGAGAGACAGTGAGAGATGGACAGACAGACAGGAGGAGAGACAGTGAGAGATGGAAAGACAGACAGGAGGAGAGACAGTGAGAGATGGACAGACAGACAGGAGGAGAGACAGTGAGAGATGGACAGACAGACAGGAGGAGAGACAGTTAGAGATGGACAGACAGACAGGAGGAGAGACAGTGAGAGATGGACAGACAGACAGGAGGAGAGACAGTGAGAGATGGACAGACAGACAGGAGGAGAGACAGTGAGAGATGGACAGACAGACAGGAGGAGAGACAGTGAGAGATGGACAGACAGACAGGAGGAGAGACAGTGAGAGACGGACAGACAGACAGGAGGAGAGACAGTGAGAGATGGACAGACAGACAGGAGGAGAGACAGTGAGAGATGGACAGACAGACAGGAGGAGAGACAGTGAGAGATGGACAGACAGACAGGAGGAGAGACAGTGAGAGACGGACAGACAGACAGGAGGAGAGACAGTGAGAGATGGACAGACAGACAGGAGGAGAGACAGTGAGAGATGGACAGACAGACAGGAGGAGAGACAGTGAGAGATGGACAGACAGACAGGAGGAGAGACAGTGAGAGATGGACAGACAGACAGGAGGAGAGACAGTGAGAGATGGACAGACAGACAGGAGGAGAGACAGTGAGAGATGGACAGACAGACAGGAGGAGAGACAGTTAGAGATGGACAGACAGACAGGAGGAGAGACAGTGAGAGATGGACAGACAGACAGGAGGAGAGACAGTGAGAGATGGACAGACAGACAGGAGGAGAGACAGTGAGAGACGGACAGACAGACAGGAGGAGAGACAGTGAGAGACGGAGGGACACTGTCCCAAAACTATATGCACATTAGTTGTCTTTGTATTTCAACTTGTGGTGTTTTTTTTTCATACAACCAGCAATGAAGCGTCCTATAGCCGTTTGTCCTGTTTGTCCTGAAATGTTGCTTTTGTCCGTCCCACATGGATCAGAACACATCCATCAAAGCTGTGTTCAGACACTTATCAGGTGTCAGACACTAGGCAGGTGTCAGACACTAGTCAGGTGTCAGACACTAGTCAGGTGTCAGACACTAGGCAGGTGTCAGACACTAGGCAGGTGTCAGACACTAGGCAGGTGTCAGACACTAGGCAGGTGTCAGACACTTATCAGGTGTCAGACACTAGTCAGGTGTCAGACACTAGTCAGGTGTCAGACACTAGGCAGGTGTCAGACACTTATCAGGTGTCAGACACTTATCAGGTGTCAGACACTAGTCAGGTGTCAGACACTAGGCAGGTGTCAGACACTAGGCAGGTGTCAGACACTTATCAGGTGTCAGACACTTATCAGGTGTCAGACACTTATCAGGTGTCAGACACTTATCAGGTGTCAGACACTAGGCAGGTGTCAGACACTAGGCAGGTGTCAGACACTAGGCAGGTGTCAGACACTTATCAGGTGTCAGACACTTATCAGGTGTCAGACACTTATCAGGTGTCAGACACTTATCAGGTGTCAGACACTTATCAGGTGTCAGACACTTATCAGGTGTCAGACACTTATCA
>NC_139704.1:50700615-50703115 GCF_964188405.1 Protomyctophum parallelum | reverse complement strand
GTGTGTGTGTGTGTGTGTGTGTGTGTGTGTGTGTGTGTGTGTGTGTGTGTGTGTGTGTGTGTGTGTGTGTGTGTGTGTGTGCACGTTGCAGGCGGAGGGAGAGGACAGCCTAAAGAAGATGCAGTTGATGGAGCTAGCGATCCTCAACGGAACATACCGCGATGCTAACATCAAGTCCCGTAAGATGCAAACACAACTCTGTGTGTGTGTGTGTGTGTGTGTGTGTGTGTGTGTGTGTGTGTGTGTGTGTGTATATATATATATATATATATATATATATATATATATATATATATATATATATATATACAGTGAAATAACACAGATTGGTAATTCCGTACATGCACTACTAGTAAAAACCACGCCTCCGTCGCGGTCACAACAGTAGTGGTGTAATATGTACGGATGTTGGGGTTTTTCTAGTGGTGTACAGTGGTGTCCTGTTCGTCTGTACCAGGCTAAAACCCAGAGGTACCTAGCATTTTGGGAATGAGGAACAAAGGAGTGGGACACCGCTGTATGTCCGGAATTGCCAATCTGTGCTATTTCAACATGTTTGGGTGAGATCGGGCTGTACAATTACCCTTTTTTATCTCTTTAAAGGACCACTTCACCACTTTTCAACCTATCTTCATATAATAGGTCCTCACTAGCCTCGATACCCAGGCTTTCATTTCGTCTGCGCGAAAGATGAAAGCCTGGAAAAAGCCGTGGGCTGAACCAGTCTAAAAGTGGGAGTCAACCCTTCCGGGTGGGCGTCGCTCTAAATGATGTGACGTAGCGCTGCACTAGGGGGGAGAGGAGGGGCCGGGGGTGACGGACAGATCGATGAGATCCAATCAGGGTGCGCGCATTTCTGAGGCGCGACCCGCCCCTCTAGACCAGAAATGTCTCTACTTAGGTCAGGCTAGGTCCTCACTAATAATCATGATAAAATGGCACGATTTTTTTCTACTCAGTCTGTGTCTCATAGGAGGGCTGTGGGCAGTTTAGAAACCATCCTACAGTGACATCATCATTAGGCAGATTATTTTTTAAACACGATTTCTTTACAAAAATGAGATTAGATTTTCATTATCGTGAGAACCATGGCTTCCATTTTCGAAATTGCAACTTTTCAGCATTAGAAAGCCTGCCGTTTCTATTAGCTTGTATTCCCCATCGATGATGTCACTGGAGGACGGTTTCTGAACTGCCCACAGCCCTCCTATGAGACACAGACTGGTTTCTGAACCGCCCACAGCCCTCCTATGAGACACAGACTGGTTTCTGAACCGCCCACAGCCCTCCTATGAGACACAGACTGGTTTCTGAACTACCCACAGCCCTCCTATGAGACACAGACTGGTTTCTGAACCGCCCACAGCCCTCCTATGAGACACAGACTGGTTTCTGAACCGCCCACAGCCCTCCTATGAGACACAGACTGGTTTCTGAACTGCCCACAGCCCTCCTATGAGACACAGACTGGTTTCTGAACCGCCCACAGCCCTCCTATGAGACACAGACTGGTTTCTGAACCGCCCACAGCCCTCCTATGAGACACAGACTGGTTTCTGAACCGCCCACAGCCCTCCTATGAGACACAGACTGGTTTCTGAACTGCCCACAGCCCTCCTATGAGACACAGACAGAGTAGAAACAAATTGCACCATATTTAAACTGTTTAAGTGCCAGGGACGTAATCCCGTAATCCCGACGTCTTTGCAATGGGCGCCAAAGACGACAAGACGTAATTTAAAAAAAAATACAAAAAAAAATACAAAAATAAAAATTACATTTCTTTTTTTTAGATTTTTTTTTTAAAACGTCCTCTCTTTTTTATAATGGGAGAATTGGCACTCAGAGCCTAAACTGGTGACCACCAGGTAGCGCTGAAGGAGTTTTAACAGGATTATTAGTGAGGACCTATTATATGAAGATGGGTTGAAAAGTGATGAAGTGGTCCTTTAACTTCTTGTCCGGTATGTCCCCCTCCCCCCCCCACCCCCCCCCCCTCTCCCTCCCACAGCCGCCCTGGCCTTCTCCCTGGCGGCCTCGGCGGGGGGCCCCCTCCCCTCCCCACCACCGCCTCATCGCCGCCGGCCCCTCCTCCCTCCTGCCCCCCGGTGGCGGGGTGCTGCATTCACCACCACCGCGGCGGCTCGGCACCGCCGTGCCCCTCCCCCTCCACCACCCACCAGGTGGCGCACCACCACCCCCTCCAGCACCACCACCACCAGGCCCTCATGCCGCTCATCCGCCAGATCCAGACGGTGATGCCGGGGGTGGTGGGGCCCGGTGGGGGGGCCACCCTCCAGCTGCAGCAGGGGGGGGGGCCCCCTCGACGTGGGGGTTGGGGCCCCCGGGGGCCTGATCTACGCCACGCCCTACATGGACTACGGCCCCACGGCGTACGCGCTGGCGCCCGCCTCCATCCTGGAGTACGCCGCCGCCGCGCCGCCCTCCCCCATGGAGGGTAAGCACCTCCCCCACCTCCCCACCACGGGGCCCCCCCCCA
>NC_139704.1:50680615-50698115 GCF_964188405.1 Protomyctophum parallelum | reverse complement strand
TATCTATCTATCTATCTATCTATCACCCAGGTGTGCCCGTTAACACTGTGGTGATTGCAGGTGCGTCTGTCCAGGTGTGTTCGTTAAAACACTGTGGTGATTGCAGGTGCGTCTGTCCAGGTGTTCATCGTTAACACTGTGGTGATTGCAGGTGCGGTGTTGGCCTCTAAAGGGGGAAGACATGAGCTGCGGGTCCATCCTTACCACAGGATGCTGACCTCAGCAGACAGAGGTTAGTCTGATGGCCACTCGCTGTTCTCAGAGGTTCCCCTAAAAAAACACATGTTTTAGTTTTTGAGTGGTGCAAACCACTCCTACAACCAGCTTGCAATGTCCTTGTACTTGTTTGTTTGTTTGTGTGTGTGTCTGTCTGTGTGAGCATGAGTATGTGACTTAATAATAGCAGTAGGGGGCGCCAGAAACAGTGAGAGGGGTAGTGACTCTAATGAGAGAGAGTGAGAGAGAGAGAGAGAGAGAGAGAGAGAGGAGGGGGGGGGGGGGGGGGGGGGGGGAATTGCACCACTCAGTTCACACGTGTGTGATTTTTTCTTTACACCAAGTCTCCCTCGGTTCCCACTGGAATGGAAAGGAACAGAGATGGATTTGGTCTAAAAAAAAAAGAATAGTAATAATGTGGTTGTTTTTTGGGGGATTTAAGTTTTGTTTTGTGAAAACACGTGTTTGCCTTTTTCACCGTGGTTGGTTGTTTGTTTCATACATGGTAAGGCCTTCCTGTCTCCATGACCTTACATGGTAAGGCCTTTCCTGTCTCCATGACCATACATGGTAAGGCCTTTCCTGTCTCCATGACCATACATGGTAAGGCCTTCCTGTCTCCATGACCATACATGGTAAGGCCTTTCCTGTCTCCATGACCATACATGGTAAGGCCTTCCTGTCTCCATGACCATACATGGTAAGGCCTTTCCTGTCTCCATGACCTTACATGGTAAGGCCTTTCCTGTCTCCATGACCATACATGGTAAGGCCTTTCCTGTCTCCATGACCATACATGGTAAGGCCTTTCCTGTCTCCATGACCATACATGGTAAGGCCTTCCTGTCTCCATGACCTTACATGGTAAGGCCTTCCTGTCTCCATGACCATACATGGTCGGGCCTTCCTGTCTCCATGACCACAACAGAGCCGCTTAGCTCCGCCCCCGCTCCGCCATTCTGAGGACTTCACATGGCTCTGCCGTGTCGTTGATGATGAATTGGCGATGAGCCGGCCCTTTACGCCATTCTGACCTGAGATCAGATTCATACGAGGTTTCCACTGGACACACACTGGTCTGATTAATCCATTCTGACCTGAGATCAGATTCATACCAGCTTTTCCACTGGACACACACTGGTCTGATTACGGATCTAAGAACACCATTTTTCTTTATTTTTTAGCCCCCACTGATAAACAAGAAGGTGATGATGATGATGATGATGATGATGATGATGATGATGATGATGATGATGATGATGATGATGATGTCAGCTTCAGTGTTTTTTTGTCCAGACGTATTTATTTGTTTTATTTGCAGTATTATTTTTTTGTGAGAAATCAGCCATGTTGATTATTTTTTTTCGTTCTTTTTTGTAATTGTTTTTGTGAAAGAACAAACTCACTCATAAGTGGGAGGTTTATAGCTTGTTCTTATTCCATTCCTATGGCAAACTGGATGTCGATGTCGAAAAATGAAATATGCGGTTCAGACAGACAGACAGACAGACAGACAGACAGGCAGGCAGGCAGGCAGGCAGGCAGGCAGACAGACAGACAGACAGACCATTCACCACTCCGCAGTACTCTTTCTGGAAGCAGAACAGACAGGCTGTTCATCTCCCACGCAGCAGAGTCAAAGAGCGACCCGGTCTCGCCCCGAACACGGATTGGCATTTCCCTACGTTCCATACATTTCCCTACATTCCGTACATTTCCCTACGTTCCATACATTTCCCTACGTTCCGTACATTTCCCTACATTCCGTACATTTCCCTACATTCCGTACATTTCCCTACGTTCCGTACATTTCCCTACGTTCCATACATTTCCCTACGTTCCGTACATTTCCCTACGTTCCATACATTTCCCTACATTCCGTACATTTCCCTACGTTCCATACATTTCCCTATACGTTCCGTACATTTCCCTACATTCCGTACAAAACCCAAAGTTCTGTACAGGAAGCACTGAAATCCTCCCCGTAGACTCACTGTGACGGAGGGGATGGGTCTCTACCCAACTGGAGACACGAGAGAGAGAGAGAGAGAGAGAGAGAGAGAGAGAGACAGAGAGAGAGAGACTCAGAGAGAGAGAGAGAGAGAGAGAGACGCCACAGAGCGAGCTGAAGCTAGTGAGTTGCCTTATCCAACGTTATACGAAGTTCGGTAGAGCCGATATGGACAGCATCGTAAATAACGTCAAACCAGATCTCACACCGAACACGCTGAAATAACACGGATTGGTAATTGCGTACGTACACACTGTATACTAGCGAAAGCCACGCCTCCGTCACGCTCAAAACGGCAGTAGGAAATAGCATGCATACAGTACGGAATGGCCAATCCGTGCAGGTATTTCACGGCGTTTGGGTGAGATTGGGCTGCAAAGAGAGAGAGAGAACCGTAGTGGAGGTGAGGATGAGGAGGTTCATTCCGTTCCTCATGGTGACACTCATCAGCCCTGAAGCCCTCGAGCCTTCTCTGAAGGGCCGGCTTCACACCGACAACCCAAACACCATGCAGGGCCAGACTGGAATAACACTAGATCTGATCTGATAATCAGACTACTTCTGATCTGATAATCAGACCACTTCTGATCTGATAATCAGACTACTTCTGATCTGATAATCAGACTGCTTCTGATCTGATAATCAGACTACTTCTGATCTGATAATCAGACTAGATCTGATCTGATAATCAGACTACTTCTGATCTGATAATCAGACTACTTCTGATCTGATAATCAGACTGCTTCTGATCTGATAATCAGACTACTTCTGATCTGATAATCAGACTGCTTCTGATCTGATAATCAGACTACTTCTGATCTGATAATCAGACTACTTCTGATCTGATAATCAGACTACTTCTGATCTGATAATCAGACTACTTCTGATCTGATAATCAGACTACTTCTGATCTGATAATCAGACTAATTGGATGTGGCCTGCAGTCTGGACCAGATCAAAGATCACCTTTATCTCAGTCTCTGGACCAGATCAAAGATCACCTTTATCTCAGTCTCTGAACCAGATCAAAGATCACCTTTATCTCCGTTAAACGTTGACCTCTGCGATATACAGGACGGACAGACTTATACTCCTCACCTCAAGTTGACCCAAAACTTAAAAAAAAAAATCACCTAAAACCATTAAAAGTCAATCAGGAAAAAATAAAACAGATATAATATTACATTTCTTTGAGAAATGACTATTTATACGAGTGGCTTAAATTACTAAGAGGTAAAACCTTAATACGTAAGTGAACAGACGACTAAGAAATGAATACTGTAGGTAACACTGACAAAACAATAATGATATCATTATATATATTAAAAACAAATCACAGATCTGATGAAATTGCACACAAACAAACAGGGCCGTTCGGCGGTCAGGAGGGAACACATGTCACATGTCTGTCACATGACACATGTCTGTCAGTTTGACGGGATGGAGAGAGAGAGAGAGTTTACGGCACAAATCTTATTTTGCACTGAGCGCTGTAGAGCGCCGACGTCCTGACGTCACTCGCTCATCCCCTGGTTCTAAAGTCACTGACGTCACTCGCTCATCCCCTGGTTCTAAAGTCCTGACGTCACTCGCCCATCCCCTGGTTCTAAAGTCCTGACGTCACTCGCTCATCCCCTGGTTCTAAAGTCCTGACGTCACTCGCTCATCCCCTGGTTCTAAAGTCCTGACGTCACTCGCTCATCCCCTGGTTCTAAAGTCCTGACGTCACTCGCTCATCCCCTGGTTCTAAAGTCCTGACGTCACTCGCTCATCCCCTGGTTCTAAAGTCCTGACGTCACTCGCCCATCCCCTGGTTCACGGTCCTGACGTCACTCGCTCATCCCCTGGTTCTAAAGTCCTGACGTCACTCGCCCATCCCCTGGTTCTAAAGTCCTGACGTCACTCGCCCATCCCCTGGTTCTAAAGTCACTGACGTCACTCGCTCATCCCCTGGTTCTAAAGTCCTGACGTCACTCGCCCATCCCCTGGTTCTAAAGTCCTGACGTCACTCGCTCATCCCCTGGTTCTAAAGTCCTGACGTCACTCGCCCATCCCCTGGTTCTAAAGTCCTGACGTCACTCGCTCATCCCCTGGTTCTAAAGTCACTGACGTCACTCGCTCATCCCCTGGTTCACGGTCCTGACGTCACTCGCTCATCCCCTGGTTCTAAAGTCCTGACGTCACTCGCTCATCCCCTGGTTCTAAAGTCCTGACGTCACTCGCTCATCCCCTGGTTCTAAAGTCCTGACGTCACTCGCCCATCCCCTGGTTCTAAAGTCCTGACGTCACTCGCTCATCCCCTGGTTCTAAAGTCCTGACGTCACTCGCTCATCCCCTGGTTCTAAAGTCCTGACGTCACTCGCTCATCCCCTGGTTCTAAAGTCCTGACGTCACTCGCCCATCCCCTGGTTCTAAAGTCCTGACGTCACTCGCTCATCCCCTGGTTCTAAAGTCCTGACGTCACTCGCTCATCCCCTGGTTCTAAAGTCCTGACGTCACTCGCCCATCCCCTGGTTCTAAAGTCCTGACGTCACTCGCCCATCCCCTGGTTCACGGAAGTAATTTCTCTATGGAGAATAACACGGGGTCGTCTTAAAATCGTCTCATATACTGTATAAAGAATTGTGGTCCAAAAAAAACCAAACTGTCTCTGCGTTATTGTCGGGGAGGTGTCTCTGTATCGTCAGTCACTCACAGTCACTCGTATACTACTACTTCTGGCGAAAATGTAACTAATTCAGTAGCAGTAACAATAGCCTTTTCTCTCAGTCAGTTGATTCTTCATATCCATATGAGTGAAACGGCCGGGATGACATGTTTAATTTTCAAACGCAGTTCTTATATGAGGCGATCTAAAATCTAAGATCCCCCCCATGGGGAAGAGAAGCCTTCCATGACCAGGAGGACAGACATGTTAGAAAAGAGAAGCCTTCCATGACCAGGAGGACAGACATCTTAGAAAAGAGAAGCCTTCCATGACCAGGAGGACAGACATGTTAGAGCAACCCCCTTCCATGACCAGGAGGGCAGACATGTTAAAGAAGAGAAGCCTCCTTCTGACTGGTTTCTCCTTCAGTGACAACTGACTGGTTTCTCCTTCAGTGACAACTGACTGGTTTCTCCTTCAGTGACAACTGACTGGTTTCTCCTTCAGTGGCAACTGACTGGTTTCTCCTTCAGTGACAACTGACTGGTTTCTCCTTCAGTGACAACTGACTGGTTTCTCCTTCAGTGACAACTGACTGGTTTCTCCTTCAGTGGCAACTGACTGGTTTCTCCTTCAGTGACAACTGACTGGTTTCTCCTTCAGTGACAACTGACTGGTTTCTCCTTCAGTGACAACTGACTGGTTTCTGCCTCCTTCCATGACCAGGAGGGCAGACATGTTAGAGAAGAGAAGCCTTCCGTGACCAGCAGAACAGACATGTTATAGCAGTGAAACCTTATTATACAAACGACACAAACCTCAGATGATGAAATGAAATGAATAAATAAATATAAATGTATTGTTTATATAAACGTTACGCTGCAGTCTTTTAACTGGACCACGGTGACCTTTTGACCCTCAGTGTTGTGTGAATGCAGTGGTTCTCAACCTGTGGGTTCCGGGGACCGCCCGGTGGGCCGGGGGGGCATGTTGAACAATGGGGTCCCACCTGCGGATTGGCCAAAAACACTTAACCCATTCCAAGCCATCCACGGGTTATCTCGTGGAAAGTTATTAATACCATCGTGGCGTTAGAGCGGACCGCCCAGCAGCTCACCTGCCGTGTTGAGCGGTCGGATCAGATGGGTGGACCCTGGACCAGGAAGAAGGTTGAGAACCACTTGATTTATGAGAAAAAAGAAAATCTATTCCACTTTTTTTTTTTGGTTTGTTTTTATGTTTTATTTACTGTAAAGCTTATTTTTTATTTTATGTTTTTATGTTGCAAAGAAAATAGTATTTACTTGTGGGCTTCTTGAAATGAAAAAAAAAAAATATATAAATATATATATGAAAAATATATCTAAAAGCAGGAATGTATTATGAAATGTCAGAATTTACTTTGTATTTAGCAAAGAAATAGCAAAAAGGGCGTGTAGCGTGCGCCGTTTGTAGGAAAGACCGATTATGCAGTTAGCATAGCAAGCTTTAGAAAAAAGATCTCCTATTTTTTGAATATTATGTTTAGGGCTTTCTATATACGATGTGACAGGACCACTTTCCAGTGTTTATATGCAACAACGACAAAATGCATTTTATATTCAGCGTCCTGTCTGTGTAGCTGTGTGCAGTCTGTTGTTGTTTTTTTGTTGTGTTATTTTTTTTAGGCTGAGGGCGTTAGCTTTAGCATGCTCACAGCGTCCACGCCGCGGCCCTGAGCACGCGGCTAGTAGCAGAGCTAGAGGTTATAGTTGCTTTGTTATGATGATGTGTTACAGCAAAGCATTTACGTTATGTTATGTTTGTTCTACATAGAGATGATTGTTTTCAAAAGGCAATAAAACTTCTATTGAGTAAAAAAGAAAAAAGAAGAAAAAAATCAACCAATGATTTTTGGACCCTAAACTATTTTCATTATTATTATTATTCATAATATTGTTATTATCTATTATGATTGTCTTTATCTCCTCTAAACTCATTCCTGCTTCAGTGACAACTAACTGGTTTCTCCTTCAGTGACAACTGACTGGTTTATCTTTATAACAACTGACTGGTTTCTCCTTCAGTGACAACTGACTGGTTTCTCCTTCAGTGACAACTGACTGGTTTCTCCTTCAGTGACAACTGACTGGTTTCTCCTTCAGTGACAACTGACTGGTTTCTCCTTCAGTGACAACTGACTGGTTTCTCCTTCAGTGACAACTGACTGGTTTCTCCTTCAGTGACAACTAACTGGTTTCTCCTTCAGTAACAACTAACTGGTTTCTCCTTCAGTAACAACTAACTGGTTTCTCCTTCAATAACAACTAACTGGTTTCTCCTTCAGTAACAACTGTCTGGTTTCTCCTTCAGTAACAACTAACTAACTAACATTCTGGTTCTCTTCGATCATCATTAACCCTATAAACCTTGACTGCTTCTTCTAACCCATGGGTCTCCTCGAGGGGGCCTTCTAAACGGACCCTTAGGGGTCGGTAACTCCCAGAGGGAACCCAATGGACCGCCACAGGGTCCATTTGGTTCCATTTGTGTGCTCTCAGAGTTACGCGGGTCCTTGAAATTAAACTAAAGTTTGACAAACCGGGTGTTTGGTCCGACGTACTAGTCCTACAGTCATGAATTCATCTTACCCCAAACCTAACCCTAAACCTAACCTCACCGGAAGCCACAGGTTAGTTTTAACCTGCCACAGTAGTTTTAACCTGCCACGGGTTAGTTTTAACCTGCCACAGGTTAGTTTTAACCTGCCACGGGTTGGTTTTAACCTGCCACAGGTTAGTTTTAACCTGCCACAGGTTAGTTTTAACCTGCCACTGGTTAGTTTTAACCTGCCACTGGTTAGTTTTAACCTGCCACTGGTTAGTTTTAACCTGCCACTGGTTAGTTTTAACCTGCCACTGGTTAGTTTTAACCTGCCACTGGTTAGTTTTAACCTGCCACGGGTTGGTTTTAACCTGCCACGGGTTGGTTTTAACCTGCCACGGGTTAGTTTTAACCTGCCACGGGTTAGTTTTAACCTGCCACGGGTTGGTTTTAACCTGCCACGGGTTGGTTTTAACCTGCCAAGGGTTGGTTTTAACCTGCCACAGGTTGGTTTTAACCTGCCACGGGTTGGTTTTAACCTGCCACGGGTTAGTTTTAACCTGCCACGGGTTAGTTTTAACCTGCCACGGGTTAGTTTTAACCTGCCACGGGTTAGTTTTAACCTGCCACGGGTTAGTTTTAACCTGCCACGGGTTAGTTTTAACCTGCCACGGGTTAGTTTTAACCTGCCACGGGTTAGTTTTAACCTGCCACGGGTTAGTTTTAACCTGCCACGGGTTAGTTTTAACCTGCCACGGGTTAGTTTTAACCTGCCACGGGTTAGTTTTAACCGGCCACTCATGTCGGGAGCGACCGTGTTTTGGAACTAATGCCTGTCGGGTTGTTCGTACGTCTAACCGACGTCTAACATCGCGACAAACCGCCTCAGTTCAGCTGAGCTCATAAGTGGGCGGGGCAGGGTGGGCGGGGCAAACCTGTGATTGGCTGATCGGGGAATCTCTCTGTCATTGAATGAATGCCATGCTGATGTCATCACCGAACTAATCTCTTTTCCTTTCCTTTCCTTTCCTCTCTCCTCTCCTTCATTCCTCTCCTCGTTTCCTAACCTCACCAAGCCTCCACCGGCCACTAACACCTGACCTCTGACCTCCTCCTCCTCACCCAATGACGAGCCTCCAAATGCCATCCACTTCCTGCTGGCAATCCATCTACTTCCTGCTGGTCATTCTTCTTCTTCTCTTCTTCTGTGGTTCCAATAAAACGACACGGAATAATGAACCTTCGCACGCACGCACGCACGCACGCACGCACGCACGCACGCACGCACGCACGCATGCATGCACGCACGCACGCACGCACGCACGCACGCACGCACGCACACAGCATGTGGTCCAGACTCCAGGCTGACCTTCTCTTACTGTTGCCACGACGACAGAGCTGACTCTGAATGTTTGACAAGGTGTGGTCCGCGGACCCCTGGGGGTCCCTGACGGGCTTCCAGGGTGGTCCGCGGACCCCTGGGGGTCCCTGAGGGGTGGTCCCGGAGCGGGGACCCCCAGGCCAACCGGGGGGAGGGGGAGGGGCGTCCAAAACTGTTACTTTACAGGATTCTAATTGTGTGTGTGTGTGTGTGTGTGTGTGTGTGTGTGTGTGTGTGTGTGTGTGTGTGTGTGTGTGTGTGTGTGTGTGTGTGTGTGTGTGTGTGTGCATGCATGCGCGTCCGTCCATGTACGTGCTTGTGTGTGTGCTTGCGTGCGCATTTGTGCATTTGTGCCTTAGAGTATATATGAATAGAGACGGCACCCAGGAGGAAATGGACATAGTGGCCGAATTTGGTATTGCAGCGCTGGGCCAAACTCAATCATGTTTTGGCCCAGTTCATCGTCATGAACGTGCAATGATATGATGATAGTGATAGTCAACAGACCAGCGCGTTCATGACGACACGTGAACGCTGTTTCATAGTGAACACTGTTTCATACGTGAACGCTGTTTCATACGTGAACGCTGTTTCATAGTGAACACTGTTTCATAGTGAACACTGTTTCATACGTGAACGCTGTTTCATACGTGAACACTGTTTCATAGTGAACACTGTTTCATAGTGAACACTGTTTCATACGTGAACGCTGTTTCATACGTGAACACTGTTTCATAGTGAACACTGTTTCATAGTGAACACTGTTTCATACGTGAACGCTGTTTCATACGTGAACGCTGTTTCATAGTGAACACTGTTTCATAGTGAACACTGTTTCATACGTGAACACTGTTTCATACGTGAACGCTGTTTCATACGTGAACACTGTTTCATAGTGAACACTGTTTCATAGTGAACGCTGTTTCATAGTGAACACTGTTTCATACGTGAACACTGTTTCATAGTGAACACTGTTTCATACGTGAACACTGTTTCATAGTGAACACTGTTTCATACGTGAACACTGTTTCATACGTGAACGCTGTTTCATACGTGAACACTGTTTCATACGTGAACACTGTTTCATACGTGAACGCTGTTTCATACGTGAACGCTGTTTCATACGTGAACACTGTTTCATACGTGAACGCTGTTTCATACGTGAACGCTGTTTCATAGTGAACACTGTTTCATAGTGAACACTGTTTCATACGTGAACGCTGTTTCATAGTGAACACTGTTTCATAGTGAACACTGTTTCATACGTGAACGCTGTTTCATACGTGAACGCTGTTTCATACGTGAACACTGTTTCATACGTGAACACTGTTTCATACGTGAACGCTGTTTCATACGTGAACGCTGTTTCATACGTGAACACTGTTTCATACGTGAACGCTGTTTCATACGTGAACGCTGTTTCATAGTGAACACTGTTTCATAGTGAACACTGTTTCATACGTGAACGCTGTTTCATACGTGAACACTGTTTCATAGTGAACACTGTTTCATACGTGAACGCTGTTTCATAGTGAACACTGTTTCATACGTGAACGCTGTTTCATGCGTGAACGCTGTTTCATACGTGAACACTGTTTCATACGTGAACGCTGTTTCATACGTGAACACTGTTTCATACGTGAACACTGTTTCATAGTGAACACTGTTTCATACGTGAACACTGTTTCATAGTGAACACTGTTTCATACGTGAACGCTGTTTCATAGTGAACACTGTTTCATAGTGAACACTGTTTCATAGTGAACACTGTTTCATACGTGAACACTGTTTCATACGTGAACGCTGTTTCATAGTGAACACTGTTTCATAGTGAACACTTTTTCATACGTGAACACTGTTTCATACGTGAACACTGTTTCATAGTGAACGCTGTTTCATACGTGAACACTGTTTCATACGTGAACACTGTTTCATACGTGAACACTGTTTCATAGTGAACGCTGTTTCATACGTGAACACTGTTTCATACGTGAACACTGTTTCATACGTGAACACTGTTTCATACGTGAACACTGTTTCATAGTGAACGCTGTTTCATAGTGAACACTGTTTCATACGTGAACGCGTGCAATGATAGTCAACGGCAGCGCGTTCATGTATTTGGGTCCAATCCATCCCAGAATGCACTCTGTTCCTACCTGGAAGGAGGAGTGAAATCGCCTCATGCGCTTTAGAGAAACTTAATGCAAGTGGATGGGAGGAGAACTCGGGTGCCGTCTCTATTCATATATACTCTAAGGTTTGTGCGTGCGTGCGTGCGTGCGTGCGTGCGTGCGTGCGTGCGTGCGTGCGTGCGTGCGTGCGTGCGTGCGTGCGTGCGTGCGTGCGTGCGTGCGGGCGTGCGTCGCAGAGGATCTTAAAGCCATGTTGTCCTCTCTGCTGAACAGACACTGTTAACCATTTCTGTACATTTGTACACAGAAATAGACCATCTTTTTTATTCCCTGTGTGTAAATAGACCGTCTCACTTTCTCACATGCTCAAAATGTGTTGCGTTGCAAAGTGCCGGTGGCCTATTCTCTCCGAATGTTGGCCTATTTTGTAATGCCTTGTAGCCTACTGATGTGTACAGAAATGAGTGATTGCCTTCCTTTTGTTACAATACGGACCAGCACTTTTTTAAATTTATTTATTTTGCCGTAATCTGATGTTATTTTATCCAAAACCCAGTGATGGAAGCAAAAAAATAATAATATTCCTTCCGTAACGCAGCGGAGCTCAGAGGATACGCGCTATAAGTCATAGAGGCTCGTTCATCCATCCATCCATCTTCAACCGCTTATCCGTAGTCGGGTCGCTCCACCAGAGAGCTCCGGACTTCCCTCTCCAGAGCAACATATAGTGACGCTACTCAGATTAGTTTGGGTCACTCGTGCCTGATGAAGGTCAGAGTGACCGAGACGTAAGTGAAGACAGCAGGCGATATGTCGCTTGTTGTGAGCTTGAACATTATTTCTTATGCCCTCACCCGCCTGCACTGCGTGAAAAGCATGTAATACGGATGTTTATGTTACAGGAAACTCCCGTTCAACATTCCAACAAACTCCCGTAAACTCCCGAATTGTACCGTCACGCCTTTATATTACCGTATATTAACTGTATATTACCGTATATTAACTGTATATGCTGCTGAACTGGAGGTTTACGGGCAAAATACAGTGCCCAAAATTCACCCTTCGTCAGCCTTCTGATTGGTCCCTGACTGACCAACCAGCAGGCTCTTTGTGCCTTGTTCCGCCTCGGTTCCGCCTTGTTTATGTTGAATTTTGCTAAAACATAATCTTTGGAAAAAAGAAACTATAAATCACCATGATATATGCCCTCAAATCACCATGATATATGCCCTCAAATCACCATGATATATGCCCTCAAATCACCATGCTTAAAGGGACACTTCACCCTTTTTGCAAAAAAATATATGTTAATGACGTTTAGAAGCTTTAGATCACTTTCCTGGGGGTATTTATGTGTGTAATATGTGGTTTTAGTTATTTTAGATTGTAGCAGTGAGCCTGTTGTCTCTGATGTCATGGACACTGGTCTCACTACCTTCCTGGACTACAATTCCCATAATTCTTTGGTGCACTGCTCCTCCTTGTGGATAGGGGGAGAGCTGTCTTACTGAGACAACATGTAGTCCAGGAAGGAAGTGAGCCCAGTGTCCATGACATCAGAGACAACAGGCTCACTGCTACAATCTAAAATATCTAAAACCACATATTACACACACAAAGATCTCCAGGAAAGTGTTCTAAAGCTTCTAAACGCCATTAACATATATTTTTTTGCAAAAAGGGTGAAGTGTCCCTTTAAGTTTAAAATAAGAATTGAACGCACAGAATATCAATACGAAGCAACTGGAAAACATGTTATTTCATTAAGGTAGTGGATGAGGAGAGAGAGAGAGGGGATTTTTGTCCAACCACGAAACGACGGCAACCAATGGGTGCGAAGAGGGTCGGGACAATGGGCGGGACTTGACAAAGGGTGAATTGCCCGTTAACTCACGCAGTGCCGACCACGACATATTAAAGGACCACTTCACCACTCTTTTCTACTCAGTCTCTGTCTCATAGGAGGGCTGTGGGCAGTTCAGAAACCGTCTTCCAGTGACATCATCGATGGGGAATACAAAGCTAATTAAAACTGCAGGCTTTCTAGTCCTGAAAAGTTGCAATGTGAAAATGGAAGCCATCGTTCTCACGATAATGAAAATCTAAACATTTTTGTAAAAACAAATCTTGTTTAAAAAATTATCTGCCTAATGATGATGTCACTGGAAGACGGTTTCTAAACTGCCCACAGCCCTCCTATGAGACACAGACTGAGTAGAAAAAAATCGTGCCATTTTATCATGATTATTAGTGAGGACCTGTTATATGAAGATAGGTTGAAAAGTGGTGAAGTGGTCCTTTAATCAGATATGTCTGTGGCCAAACACATATACACAATTCGGAGGTAAATGTTTATTGGAACATCAGGATATCAACGTTTCCTCGAAACCAGTGTTGTTTTTGGCAGCAAATTTCTATTTTAGTTTTAGTCATAGTCTCTTGAATAGTTTTCACTTAGTTTTAGTCACATTTTAGTCACCTGGAATGTTCTAGTGTTTAGTCTAGTTTTAGTCGACTAAATGTCATACGATTTTAGTCGACTAAATCTACAGTTGATTTAGTCGACTAAAATGTGTTTTGACAGGCCTTGATGTCGTTGTAATGACATATTTTACACGCTGCGACGCGTTGCAAGATTGTATATCTGCTATTTTCAGCATGCAACCCAGCATAAAACTGGATCTCTTATCCACTAGTCCCTTCCTAACATTTTAGTCTAGTTTTTATTTGTTGACGAAATTGTCAGCATATTTAGTCTTAGTTTTAGTCATCATAGATTCGTTTTTATTTAGTTTTTATTTAGTTTTAGTCAGTGGAAAATGGTAGTCGACAAACATTTTTCGTCTTAGTTTTAATCGACGAAAACAACACTGCTCGAAACGTTGTCATCCTGATCACACTACAATCTTGCTTCTGAAGAAGGGCGGTCGCCGGCTGTGCCTCCTTTTTTCCTACGCTCACGCCCACGCCCCTCCAACCTGAAGGGTGGCGTGAACAGTAGTGTTTTTTTTGATTGATGCCCAGACTATACAACCACGCCGCCGCCTTTTCTGAAGATGCGAGTAAAGGCCCGGGTGCAGCGCACGCTTTGCGACCAGCAGCAAATAACTTTGGTCTGATCGTTTCAAGGCTTATTATGACCTGCTGTAAAACCTTTTGCCCTTATTCGGGGACACTAATAAACAACCTTGAACCTTGAAACCTTATGTTTCAATGAAGTTTCCTGGGAGCTGAGACACAGCGAGCGGACGGACTGCCTTCCCTTTGACCTATTTCTGTCTTTTCTTATGTGCATAGGCCTACTACTTCCCTTTGGACTACGATAAGACAGATAAAACGATAAGACTTTGATCTCAACAGTGTGACCGGCGCCTCCGAATGCACCGATCAGGAGATACTTTAATATGTCTGATGACGATAGTGATGTCATCACCGCAGTAGATGGACTGACCAACCGAATGCCTTTGACGAAACTATTGTGACGACTTTATAGTACTGTATTTTCATATCTTCTTTTATACTGTAAGTGTGTTTAAAGTGACCTGAGCTCCATAAAGGATATTATTATTATTACACAAACCGTCCTGCTGTGTGTGTTATTATTGGTGTGTCCTTCTGTACCAAGGTTGATTAAGGCAGTGTCGGAGATTTGTATTAAGTTCATCAACATTGCAACAGAAACGCATACTACTGTACAAAAAAAACAATGTGGTAAATGGTGCATTTATAGAATAAATGACAGTGCATTTATAGAATATCATTGGGCCCGCCCGCGCAAAATGCAAGTTTTGTGGATTTTCCACAGATATTTCGCAGCTAGATTTCAAGGCATAACACACTGTGTTATGCAAAACACAGCAACTGCAAAGCCATGCAGCCATAATGGTGCCGTGTCATTAGTCAGAAGGTTCATTGTTTCGAAATTACTATCCCTATCTCTAACCCTAACCTAAACCTAACCGCATGCACGGGAGCAAACCTAAACCTAACCGCAAGCACGGGAGCAGTGCATGTTCGGACTAACGGGACTTCGGATCTATGGGTAGTTCCCGCCATCCTTACCTGAATGGGATGTGTGCTCTAGTTAACACCGCGAACGCCCGCGGTTATTTAATCCATTCAATCAGAGCGCCCAGCGATTTATAGCAGCGGAGGACATTTAGCGACGGACCGGATGTTGTCCCGGATGTGGCTGAAGCAGCTAAATGTAGCCAAAACACTCTCGATGCGATCGACAACAACGGGAGGTACGATTAATAACGCGACTATAGCGAGGGGACCGCGGCGGGCCGTCTGACATCATCTTTTCTTAGAATTAGATCAAGAGTTATTCACGTTTTAAGGTGTTCCATCTGGTGCGCTAAAATGGGGGGGGGGGAACATTTTCGATTTCGACGTCCCACCGGAAAATAACATATAGAATGTTACGCAACGGACGCTCCCAGCTAGCCTGCACGGGGAGCGATGCGATGCGATCGGTTTTTATATCAATAAATCTCAGTCCTTTTGATCAATCTCCGATCAATCTGAGGTCGTGCTGTTTTCGTCGACTAAAACTATGAGAAAAAGCATCAGTCGACTACCTTTTTTCACAGACTAAATGGAAACTAAATAAAAACTAAGCTATGAATAAATATATTGACAATCTCGTCAACGAATACAAACTAGAGACTAAAATGTTAGGAAGGGACTAGTGGACAAGAGATCCAGTATAAGTCATTTTACACTTGATTGCATGCTGAAAATAGCCGATCTACAAGCGTTGCGACGCGTTGTGAGCTTTTTTAGGAGATCGGCTATTTTCAGCAAGTGTAAAATCAGCCATTACGACGGCATCCAAAATGAGGCAGACAGACGGATGATTGATCCAACAGATCAGAAGTCACTGGAACTTATCTGACCTCAATTAGAGAGCGAGATGGAGACTGTGTGTGTGTGCGTGTGTGTGCGTGTGTGTGTGTGTGTGTGCGTGTGTGTGTGCGTGTGTGCGTCGGGGGCGGGGGTGGTGGGGGGTGGGGTGGGTTAATGAGGAGGCAAGTGGTCCTCGGGGAGGGGGCGGGGCAGTGGGAGGAGTCAGAAGGAGCGCTGCGTTAGCAGGAGGTGTGGAAGAAGAGCCGACACTGAAGAGACCTGAGGGAGCACTTTATACCTCTCCTCTCCTCTCCTCTCCTCTCCTCTCCTCTCCTCTCCTCTCCTCTCCTCTCCTCTCCATTCAGATCATTTTTGATGGCAGGTGCATTTCATTGCATGTTACCTCACTGGCGTCAGTCAGTCAGTCTCTCTCTCTCTGTCTCTAACACACACACACACACACACACACACGCGCGCGCATGCGGCACACACACACACACACACACACACACACACACACACACATGCACACACACAGGGTTTTGGGTGTCCAGGGTTCTATAATGTGTCGCCATCACAGAATGGATCGATACTGGAAGTATTAACGTTCTGGTAAGTGGTTTTACCTGAGATGGGAGGGGAGGGGAGGGGAAGGGAGGGGAGGGGAGGGGAGGGGAAGGGAGGGGAGAGGAGAGGAGAGGAGAGGAGAGGAGAGGAGAGGAGAGGAGAGGAGGGGAGGGGAGGGGAGGGGAGGGGAGGGGAGGGGAGGGGAGGGGAGGGGAGGGGAAGGGAGGGGAGAGGAGAGGAGAGGAGAGGAGAGGAGAGGAGGGGAGGGGAGGGGAGGGGAGGGGAGGGGAGGGGAGGGGAGGGGAGGGGAGGGGAGGGGAGGGGAGGGGAGGGGAGGGGAGGGGAGGGGAGGGGAGAGGAGGGGAGGGGAGGGGAGGGGAATAATTTATCATCTGACACTTTGAAATAAATGGATGGATGAATGGATGAATGGATGAATAAATGGATGGATGAATGAATGAGAGCGGATATACCAAAGGTTCTTGGCTGTATGTTGGGGGGGGGGGGGGGGGGGGCAAACAACCATTTAAACCTCTTTTGTGGGGCTTGAGCTGAAAGATTGGGAACCACTGACTTAAAGAGTTTTTTTCTCCAGTTTTTCATGTGTCTATGAGGTGACAGTACTTCATTAGACACCCTGGAGTTGTTTTTAATGCAATGGTGTATTAACTTTGTATTTAGGGTTTCTTCCTGGACAGTTGGTAGTGCTGTCGCCTCACAGCTAGAAGGTCCTGGGTTCGATTCCCGCTCGGGACGCTGTGGGTGCTGGCGGCGTGTTTCCTCCTCCGCGTCATCAGTGCCCATACCCGAGGCGGGGTTGGCGAAAGGGCCTTTCTGTGTGGAGTTTGCATGTTCTCCCCGTGTCCCCTAGGGTAGGTACCCTCACAAAAACATGCAGTAATCCTGGTCTCTAAACTGCCTCCCCCTGGCCAGCCGGGGCGCCTGATGGAGGGGAAAGGAACTGGTCTCTAAACTGCCTTCCCCTGGCCAGCCGGGGCGCCTGATGGAGGGGAAAGGAACTGGTCTCTAAACTGCCTCCCCCTGGCCAGCCGGGGCGCCTGATGGAGGGAAAGGAACTGGTCTCTAAACTGCCTCCCCCTGGCCAGCCG
>NC_139704.1:50674897-50680415 GCF_964188405.1 Protomyctophum parallelum | reverse complement strand
AGAGAGGGAGAGAGAGGATTGGAACGACTGTCCTGTTGCTGAGAGTTCAGAGATCAGATAACGTCAACACACGCGCGCGAGCACGTGCACGCGCAGACACACACACCCCTCTCTGTGTTAGAGACAAAATAGACCTCCAGCTATGAGTGCACGTGTGTATAGGGAAGATGATGTAGGTCTCTGTGTGTGTGTGTGTGTGTGTGTGTGTGTGTGTGTGTGTGTGTGTGCGTACCTTCTTCTTGTCTCTCATGGATCCCTTTCCTCTCACCATGATCTTACAGCCCGTCTCGGCTTCCAGCTGCTTGGCTGTGAGGCCTCTGGGTCCTAAGATCCGCCCTACAAAGTTAAACTACACACACACGCACACGCACACACACACACACACACACACACACACACACACACACACACACACACACACACACACACACACACACACACACACACACACACACACACACACACACACACACACACACACACACACGATATGTTATTACATGGCTTGGTTGAAAGTTTGAATCCGATCGGTCAATCGCTGACTTCAGCGGTGTGTTATTTGTTGATAACAGACCGCTCTGCTCTATAACAGACCGCTCTATAACAGACCGCTCTATAACAGACCGCTCTATAACAGACCACTCTATAACAGACCGCTCTATAACAGACCGCTCTATAACAGACCGCTCTATAACAGACCGCTCTATAACAGACCGCTCTATAACAGACCGCTCTATAACAGACCGATGGCTAATAATAAACCCTCGGAGCACCTGCTTGCGCCCCGATCGATTCACCGCTGTCATATTAAACATCTAAACGTTGCTCTCAAAAAAGTTCTTGAAAACATTTGAGGCGAGAATTAGACGAAGCAGGAAAACCTGAAAGTCATGGATTCTCTATTTGATCAAATCACTTCCTTGTTTTCCGACAGCCCGGCAGCTGGCCAGACGCAGCCTGCAGCGCGACCGCAACGCTTAAGGAATACTTTCCTTGTTGTGTTTTGGGTCTGTAGGAATGACCGTACTAGCGGCTGCAGAAACAGTACAGAGGCATTGGTAAAGGTTAACCAATGGTATGTTTATTCACCAAATGAGCACTACAAACCAGCATCAATACAGGACAGCTCTCTACTCCCAGCACAGACAAAATGGCAGCCTTTCATACCCAGCTGGAGATAATGAGAATGGACTATCCCATTTACAGGGGTGTCTTCAAATGAGAACATACCATAAATACATACATAAGCATACAATAAATACATATAAATAACCATAAAACCATACAATTGTTACAAGTTTCTGTGAACTACATGAACTATCACAAAAGTGATATAATAAGTCCTTCAACACTACAACATAAATAAGCAAACCCAACAGCACATCTTAACCCCCCCTGCTATCCTGACATGGTCCAGCCCAATCCTCACTGAAACACATCACAGGCAATCAAACCTCAACCAATAGAACTCCACATTATTGCACTTCCCAAACATATTGCATCTATCACCCCCGTTGCACTTATTGCCCCTCATGTTTGTTAACCCATTCTGACCTGAGATCAGATTCATACGAGGTTTCCACTGGACACACACTGGTCTGATTAACCCCATTCTGACCTGAGATCAGATTCATACGCGGTTTCCACTGGACACACACTGGTCTGATGAACCCATTCTGACCTGAGATCAGATTCTACAAATGTCAGTCGTTCTTCGATTTCTTTAAAAAATAGCAGACCTACAAGCTCGTATCGCCCCACTCGGTGGCGCTATATGAGCTTGTAGATCTGCTATTTTTAAATAGCTAAAGCATAACATGATGCCGACACCAAAATGGGTGCCCGTTCAGAATGGGTTCATCACCAAGCATTTCCCCAGGTGGAACTCGTTGGCTGCGTGGCCATCTCAGCCAAACAGGAAACGGTATTCAACAATAAAATGACTGCAAAATACAACTGTGCAAGTTAATAAAGTGCCAATATGCTGTGCTACATAAGTACGTAACAGAGGACCTCTCTGTTACAGGGTCCATTTAGGTAATAGGTAGCCATGAACTGTAATACACAGGATAATATCTGGCTAGGACCTTCAGGGTGATTAACCCATTCTGACCAGGCACCCATTTTGGTGTCAGCATCATGTTATGCTTTATCTATTGAAAAATAGCAGACCTACAAGCTCGTATCGCGCCACCGAGTGGCGCGATACGAGCTTGTAGGTCTGCTATTTTTGAACAATCGAAGAACGACAGACATTTTTTTAAATCTGATCTCAGGTCAGAATGGGTCAATCAGACCAGTGTGTGTCCAGCGGAAACCTCGTATGTAAGCTCAGCTCAAGACCCACTTCTACAACATTGCCTTTAATTGATCTTGTATTTTTTATTTTTCATGTCCTCACTGTACTGCATTACTGCTTGTTTTTTAATGTTGCTTTTCTTTTATTCTCCATTGTTCTGTAAAGCACTTTGAGCTGCATCTCATGTCATGAAAGGTGCTATACAAATAAAGTTTTATTATTATTATTATTATTATGAATCTGATCTCAGGTCAGAATGGGTTAAAGTCCCTGTCGGTGAATTATCTCCCGACAACGACCACCTAGCCAGACATCATCCCTTACATCATGGTAGGGTACTTTAATGTCATATCATCTACATATCATGACAGATGTAATCAAAAACTAAAACAAATCACACCATTTAATAAGAGTTCTAGCGGTTGATCCATGCTTCTATAAACTTTCTATTCTATTGCTAGTTTTGATCACTTATACAATACTATTTCTCCTTGAAATAACTAATGGCCGAGAATAGCAGATCTATACAAGCTACAACACAACACGTCGCACTGCGACGTGTTGTGTTGTGTTGCTTGTAGATCTGCTATTCTGGGTGCGCAGCAGCATGCTTTCACAGAAGACACTCTGGGCTGTATTTTGCGTGTCTTAAGTACCAGGTCTTATTCCCTAACTTGAGTAAACTAAAGACCTGGAGGCGTGGTCAATGCTCTTTGGCCACTCAGAATAGCCAAATGGCATTGATCACGCCTCCAGGTCTTTAGTTTACTCAAGTTAGGGAATGAGACGGTCTTATTCCCTAACTTGAGTAAACTAAAGACCTTTTGCGTGTCTCAAGTACCAGGTGTTATTAAGACCTGATACTTAAGACACGCAAAATACAGCCGTCTGGCTTCTATGGAATCCAAATCAGTGGTGGCGACTGAGAACTATAATCCATGCTGTCATGTCAGTTAAGACATGTTCCTGACCTGTGCTGTCATGTCAGTTAAGACATGTTCCTGACCTGTGCTGTCATGTCAGTTAAGACATGTTCCTGACCTGTGCTGTCATGTCAGTTAAGACATGTTCCTGACCTGTGCTGTCATGTCAGTTAAGACATGTTCCTGACCTGTGCTGTCATGTCAGTTAAGACATGTTCCTGACCTGTGTTGTCATGTCAGTTAGCAGACATGTTCCTGACCTGTGCTGTCATGTCAGTTAAAACATGTTCCTGACCTGTGCTGTCATGTCAGTTAAGACATGTTCCTGACCTGTGCTGTCATGTCAGTTAAGACATGTTCCTGACCTGTGCTGTCATGTCAGTTAAAACATGTTCCTGACCTGTGTTGTCATGTCAGTTAAGACATGTTCCTGACCTGTGCTGTCATGTCAGTTAAAACATGTTCCTGACCTGTGCTGTCATGTCAGTTAAAACATGTTCCTGACCTGTGCTGGATGAAACTCTCCGATGGGGCCCAGCCAAGCATTTCTATCTCTCTCGCCAACGAGGTCACTCAGATCACTGCCAGAATAGGCTCGCGTTGCCAGACTGTTGCCTCTCACAATTTTCAAACGCTTCCGTCGTACAGTCCGGAGCAACGGAAGCTCTGAGTAAAATATAAATGCTTCCATCGTACAGTCTGGAGCAACGGAAGCTCTGATGAGTAAAATATAAATGCTTCCGTCGTACAGTCTGGAGCAACGGAAGCTCTGATCATGAGTCAAATATAAATGCTTCCGTCGTACAGTCTGGAGCAACGGAAGCTCTGATCATGAGTAAAATATAAATGCTTCCGTCATACAGTCTGGAGCAACGGAAGCTCTGATCATGAGTAAAATATAAATGCTTCCGTCGTACAGTCTGGAGCAACGGAAGCTCTGATCATGAGTAAAATATAAATGCTTCCGTCGTACAGTCTGGAGCAACGGAAGCTCTGATCATGAGTAAAATATAAATGCTTCCGTCGTACAGTCTGGAGCAACGGAAGCTCTGATCATGAGTAAAATATAAATGCTTCCGTCATACAGTCTGGAGCAACGGAAGCTCTGATGAGTAAAATATAAATGCTTCCGTCATACAGTCTGGAGCAACGGAAGCTCTGATGAGTAAAATATAAATGCTTCCGTCGTACAGTCTGGAGCAACGGAAGCTCTGATGAGTAAAATATAAATGCTTCCGTCGTACAGTCTGGAGCAACGGAAGCTCTGATCATGAGTAAAATATAAATGCTTCCGTCAAGTGGAGCCTCCTCCCCACTTCCGTTTCGTCTTTACAGTTGCGCACATTTATCCTAATATAAATATAAATCATCTAAGCATATATAGCTTGTTGCTTAGCAGAAAAGGACATTTAAATAAATTAAATGCAAAGATATTTTAAAATATATTTCCGTGAGCTGAAATAGCAGCTTTCTTAATCTGATTTGGGGAGCTGTCGTTCCAGACTCAATATAGCATTCCGAGATTGTGGAATAGTTGTCTGGCTACGTGAGACTATGTAAGGATACAGTAAGGATACAGTAAGGATACAGTAAGGATAAGGATACAGTAAGGATAAGGATACAGTAAGGATACAGTAAGGATAAGGATACAGTAAGGATAAGGATACAGTAAGGATACAGTAAGGATACAGTAACTACTGCTGGAATAACCGTCTGTCATGTCATGTTTTTTTCTTCTTCATGCTAGTAATTGTATGAGGTTTCATTTGACTCTGGTCCGTCTCATGCAGAGTTCAAAACCCTGCCTTGCTAAAGGGGCTCATGTGTGCAATGACACAAACACACACACGTGCACGCACGCACACGGTCATCACATCATTAATTCACACGGTCAAGTAGCTACCGCTGAGACCACCGGGCACCGGAACCTGTGTGTGTGTGTGTGTGTGTGTGTGTGTGTGTGTGTGTGTGTGTGTGTGTGTGTGTGTGTTCACACATGAATTAACCTTCATTAGGAGAGCAATGGTCATTAACAAAACATGACCCTCCAACTCACCCACGCGCGTGTGTGTGAGTGTGAGTGTGTGTGTGTGTGTGTGTGTGTGTGTGTGTGTGTGTGTGTGTGTGTGTGCGTGTGCATGTGCATGTGTGTAAGCTGATGATGTGGTGGGAAGCTCCAGGTTTTCTGATGGTTTATAAAGTGAGGACGACGTAGAGAGATATTATGCCCAAATATGGAATATGGGAATATTAAAACAAGGGTATTGTGCACAGCTTACAGCTTGATCATTTTCAG
>NC_139704.1:50644897-50669897 GCF_964188405.1 Protomyctophum parallelum | reverse complement strand
AAGAGGAGATCCACACAGCGTTTTAAAAGGGAAGAGGAGATCCACACAGCGTTTTAAAAGGGAAGAGGAGATCCACACAGCGTTTTAAAAGCTACCAAAACAATTTAATGACACCGGAGCGGAAGACAATACAACCTATATACTATAGGACAACGTTGGGCCCTCGGGGGCCTTCGTCATCTCTACTGAAACAGCATATAACACTATAGGACAACGTTGGGCCCTCGGGGGCCTTCGTCACCTATACTGAAACAGCATATAACACTATAGGACAAACGTTCAAAATGTGTACAAAATCTATTGAAAATAGCAGATCTACAAGCTCACAATGCGTCGCGTTTAAATCTCCAAATTACAACCTCAGTCTGATACTGTCGTACTGACCGGTACAACCACAGTCTGATACTGTTGTACTGACCGGTACAACCACAGTCTGATACTGTGGTACTGACCAGTACAACCTCAGTCTGATACTGTTGTACTGACCGGTACAACCACAGTCTGATACTGTTGTACTGACCGGTACAACCACAGTCTGATACTGTTGTACTGACCGGTACAACCACAGTCTGATACTGTTGTACTGACCGGTACAACCACAGTCTGATACTGTTGTACTGACCGGTACAACCACAGTCTGATACTGTTGTACTGACCGGTACAACCTCAGTCTGATACTGTTGTACTGACCGGTACAACCTCAGTCTGATACTGTTGTACTGACCGGTACAACCACAGTCTGATACTGTTGTACTGACCGGTACAACCACAGTCTGATACTGTTGTACTGACCGGTACAACCTCAGTCTGATACTGTTGTACTGACCGGTACAACCACAGTCTGATACTGTTGTACTGACCGGTACAACCACAGTCTGATACTGTTGTACTGACCGGTACAACCTCAGTCTGATACTGTTGTACTGACCGGTACAACCTCAGTCTGATACTGTTGTACTGACCGGTACAACCACAGTCTGATACTGTTGTACTGACCGGTACAACCACAGTCTGATACTGTGGTACTGACCGGTACAACCACAGTCTGATACTGTTGTACTGACCGGTACAACCACAGTCTGATACTGTTGTACTGACCGGTACAACCTCAGTCTGATACTGTTGTACTGACCGGTACAACCACAGTCTGATACTGTTGTACTGACCGGTACAACCACAGTCTGATACTGTTGTACTGACCGGTACAACCACAGTCTGATACTGTTGTACTGACCGGTACAACCACAGTCTGATACTGTTGTACTGACCGGTACAACCTCAGTCTGATACTGTTGTACTGACCGGTACAACCACAGTCTGATACTGTTGTACTGACCGGTACAACCACAGTCTGATACTGTTGTACTGACCGGTACAACCACAGTCTGATACTGTTGTACTGACCGGTACAACCACAGTCTGATACTGTTGTACTGACCGGTACAACCACAGTCTGATACTGTTGTACTGACCGGTACAACCACAGTCTGATACTGTTGTACTGACCACCAGTACAACCACAGTCTGATACTGTTGTACTGACCAGTACAACCACAGTCTGATACTGTTGTACTGACCGGTACAACCACAGTCTGATACTGTTGTACTGACCGGTACAACCTCAGTCTGATACTGTTGTACTGACCGGTACAACCACAGTCTGATACTGTTGTACTGACCGGTACAACCACAGTCTGATACTGTTGTACTGACCGGTACAACCACAGTCTGATACTGTTGTACTGACCGGTACAACCTCAGTCTGATACTGTTGTACTGACCGGTACAACCTCAGTCTGATACTGTTGTACTGACCGGTACAACCACAGTCTGATACTGTTGTACTGACCGGTACAACCACAGTCTGATACTGTTGTACTGACCGGTACAACCACAGTCTGATACTGTTGTACTGACCGGTACAACCACAGTCTGATACTGTTGTACTGACCGGTACAACCTCAGTCTGATACTGTTGTACTGACCGGTACAACCTCAGTCTGATACTGTTGTACTGACCGGTACAACCTCAGTCTGATACTGTTGTACTGACCGGTACAACCTCAGTCTGATACTGTTGTACTGACCGGTACAACCACAGTCTGATACTGTTGTACTGACCGGTACAACCTCAGTCTGATACTGTTGTACTGACCGGTACAACCTCAGTCTGATACTGTTGTACTGACCGGTACAACCTCAGTCTGATACTGTTGTACTGACCGGTACAACCTCAGTCTGATACTGTTGTACTGACCGGTACAACCACAGTCTGATACTGTTGTACTGACCGGTACAACCTCAGTCTGATACTGTTGTACTGACCGGTACAACCTCAGTCTGATACTGTTGTACTGACCGGTACAACCACAGTCTGATACTGTTGTACTGACCGGTACAACCTCAGTCTGATACTGTTGTACTGACCGGTACAACCACAGTCTGATACTGTTGTACTGACCGGTACAACCACAGTCTGATACTGTTGTACTGACCGGTACAACCACAGTCTGATACTGTTGTACTGACCACCAGTACAACCACAGTCTGATACTGTTGTACTGACCGGTACAACCACAGTCTGATACTGTTGTACTGACCGGTACAACCACAGTCTGATACTGTTGTACTGACCACCAGTACAACCACAGTCTGATACTGTTGTACTGACCGGTACAACCACAGTCTGATACTGTTGTACTGACCGGTACAACCTCAGTCTGATACTGTTGTACTGACCGGTACAACCACAGTCTGATACTGTTGTACTGACTGGTACAACCACAGTCTGATACTGTTGTACTGACTGGTACAACCTCAGTCTGATACTGTTGTACTGACCGGTACAACCTCAGTCTGATACTGTTGTACTGACCGTTACAACCACAGTCTGATACTGTTGTACTGACTGGTACAACCACAGTCTGATACTGTTGTACTGACCGGTACAACCTCAGTCTGATACTGTTGTACTGACCGGTACAACCTCAGTCTGATACTGTTGTACTGACCGGTACAACCACAGTCTGATACTGTTGTACTGACCGGTACAACCACAGTCTGATACTGTTGTACTGACCGGTACAACCACAGTCTGATACTGTTGTACTGACCGGTACAACCACAGTCTGATACTGTTGTACTGACCGGTACAACCACAGTCTGATACTGTTGTACTGACCGGTACAACCACAGTCTGATACTGTTGTACTGACCGGTACAACCACAGTCTGATACTGTTGTACTGACCACCAGTACAACCACAGTCTGATACTGTTGTACTGACCGGTACAACCACAGTCTGATACTGTTGTACTGACCGGTACAACCACAGTCTGATACTGTTGTACTGACCACCAGTACAACCACAGTCTGATACTGTTGTACTGACCGGTACAACCACAGTCTGATACTGTTGTACTGACCGGTACAACCTCAGTCTGATACTGTTGTACTGACCGGTACAACCACAGTCTGATACTGTTGTACTGACTGGTACAACCACAGTCTGATACTGTTGTACTGACCGGTACAACCTCAGTCTGATACTGTTGTACTGACCGTTACAACCACAGTCTGATACTGTTGTACTGACTGGTACAACCACAGTCTGATACTGTTGTACTGACCGGTACAACCTCAGTCTGATACTGTTGTACTGACCGGTACAACCTCAGTCTGATACTGTTGTACTGACCGGTACAACCACAGTCTGATACTGTTGTACTGACCGGTACAACCACAGTCTGATACTGTTGTACTGACCGGTACAACCACAGTCTGATACTGTTGTACTGACCGGTACAACCACAGTCTGATACTGTTGTACTGACCGGTACAACCACAGTCTGATACTGTTGTACTGACCGGTACAACCTCAGTCTGATACTGTTGTACTGACCGGTACAACCACAGTCTGATAACTGTTGTACTGACCGGTACAACCACAGTCTGATACTGTTGTACTGACCGTACAGCCACAGTCTGATACTGTTGTACGACCGGTACAGCCACAGTCTGATACTGTTGTACTGACCGGTACAACCACAGTCTGATACTGTTGTACTGACCGGTACAACCACAGTCTGATACTGTTGTACTGACCGGTACAACCACAGTCTGATACTGTTGTACTGACCGGTACAACCACAGTCTGATACTGTTGTACTGACCGGTACAACCACAGTCTGATACTGTTGTACTGACCGGTACAACCACAGTCTGATACTGTTGTACTGACCGGTACAACCTCAGTCTGATACTGTTGTACTGACCGGTACAACCTCAGTCTGATACTGTTGTACTGGCCAGTACAACCTCAGTCTGATACTGTTGTACTGACCGGTACAACCACAGTCTGATACTGTTGTACTGACCGGTACAACCACAGTCTGATACTGTTGTACTGACCAGTACAACCACAGTCTGATACTGTTGTACTGACCGGTACAACCACAGTCTGATACTGTTGTACTGACCGGTACAACCACAGTCTGATACTGTTGTACTGACCAGTACAACCACAGTCTGATACTGTTGTACTGACCGGTACAACCACAGTCTGATACTGTTGTACTGACCAGTACAACCACAGTCTGATACTGTTGTACTGACCGGTACAACCACAGTCTGATACTGTTGTACTGACCGGTACACTCAGTCTGATACTGTTGTACTGACCAGTACAACCACAGTCTGATACTGTTGTACTGACCAGTACAACCACAGTCTGATACTGTTGTACTGACCGGTACAACCACAGTCTGATACTGTTGTACTGACCGGTACAACCTCAGTCTGATACTGTTGTACTGACCGGTACAACCTCAGTCTGATACTGTTGTACTGACCGGTACAACCACAGTCTGATACTGTTGGCCACTAAGCAGCTCCAGGGGGAGCGGTTGGGGGTTCAGTGCCTTATTGCTCAAGGGCACTTCAGCGGTGTTGGGTGAGTGATGACCAATCAGTTCCCGACCCAGATTTGTCCCGCCCGTCCGAGGAATCGAACCGACAACCTTTCGGCAACCCTTAGGCCTAACAGAGCTATAGTGTGGGTGGTGAGAGGTTGAGAGGTATTAACTATTACTGTAGGACAATCATCATCATCATCATCATCATCATATCATCATCGTCATCATCATCCTATAATTCTAACAATGTCTGTGTGTCTGTGTGTCACTGTGACTGCCGTAGCTCCTCATTGCCTGCACCAATCACTCCCACTTTTCACACAGGCATTGACCATAATAATATGGAGGTCTTATTAGTGAATAGAAAATGTGAAAACACACCCGGGCGCAGTACCCCCCGCGGCCACAAGGGGGGGGGGGGGGGGCAAATATCTCACAACGGGTAAGGACTAGTATGTATAACTATGGTGTGGGTCACAGGGAGGCAGTGCAGTGTTTTGGGCCACGGGCTAAAGCGCTTTGGGTAAATGGTGCATTTATATATAGCGCCTTTATCCAAGGCGCTTTACAGAGATTGTGCATTACATTCACCCATTCACACACACATTCATACACCGATGGCAGCGGAAACCATGCAAGGCACCAACTAGCACATCGGGAGCAATTAGGGGTTCAGTGTCTTGCTCAAGGACACTTCGACAGCAACTCTGGGGAGCCCGGGTTCGAACTGGCAACCTTACGGTTACCATCCAGGCACTCTACCCCTGAGCCACCGCCGCCCGCTGGGGAAACACTACCCCTAGTGGGCACCGCTGTCATGACAACGACAGGCTTTCAGCCACCCTACAGGGTGGCGACGAGCAATTCATCTGCCCTCTCTCTCTCTCTCTCTCTCTGGGGGCCACGGAGGGGCCCCTACAGGTTGTCACCCCTGTCAAAAACCCACTGATAGATTCACACACACACACACACACACACACACACACGGTTAGTGCCCCAGCGGCATGCTGGGAAATCTAATGAAGCCATACAATGTTTTTTATCCACACTTGTAACACATCCCTCCATCCATCCATCCCTCCCTCCATCCCTCCATCCCTCCTTCCATCCATACATCCCTCCATCCCTCCTTCCATCCATACATCCCTCTCTCTCCATCCCTCCCTCCATCCATCCCTCCCTCCCTCCATCCATCCATCCATCCGTCCGTCCAACTATCCCTCTCTTCATCCATCCATCCCTCCCTCCCTCCCTCCATCCATCCATCCCTCCCTCCATCCCTCCATCCCTCCTTCCATCCATACATCCCTCTCTCTCCATCCCTCCCTCCATCCATCCCTCCCTCCCTCCATCCATCCATCCATCCGTCCCTCCAACTATCCCTCTCTTCATCCATCCATCCCTCCCTCCCTCCCTCCATCCATCCATCCATCCGTCCCTCCAACTATCCCTCTCTTCATCCATCCAAAAATATCCTTATTTTGAAGGCCCACAGGAAGCGAAACACACACACACACACACACACACACACACACACACACACACACACACACACACACACACTCGCTACACATTAGCGAACCCTTCGGTCAGAAACCCTTACATGGCGGCAGCGTCGCGGTACAAACTTAAAGGCACAAATTAAACAAATTCAATCCTAAATGTGAAAAGGACAGCGATCCTGGAGTCCCCTCCTTTCAACCATAGAGTAGAAAGAAGGATAGAGACTGTAACGGCGCGATAGCCCCCCCCCCCCCCCCCCCCGCTATTAATGTCAGTGGAAGTTGCTCAGTGGCGTTTTGAAGCACCCGGAAGGACCGTCTATACTTCCGCCTTTGGCCACCACATTTTGGAGGTCAAACGCGGAAGTGCAACGAGCGCTCAATGTTAAAGCCCAGCTGCTGCACGGGGTTTCCTCCTCATGAATCCATATAACGGGTCCGCCTGCAGTCCCTCCTCTTACCACTAGGGCCGAGCGCCTCAACGTTGGAGAGCCTCACTGGGGCCTTGCTTTCAACTGGTTTGCACTATATGATTATATTTGCAATCCCATGGTTGCAACGGTGGGGCGTTGCTATAGGAACCGGACCTACGTTAAAAAGCTTCCGTAGGCCTCAACCATTATATAGACAGAGTATACGTTGGGTTACGTATGCATACGGACCTGGGATATGGCGCCACGTAGCGTCGATGTACGTATATATATATATATATATATATATATATATATATATATATATATATATATATATATACAGTATATATATATATATGTACCTGGGGGGAAAAAGGGTTAATGACAGATGTAGCCACTACTAAATCGCTAGCCTAGCAAACCCAGTCGGCTCCGCTATGGGAGAACAGCGCAGCCCCTCCTATAGACAGCTTTTATCCCCACACGTTTTGCCATTGACAATGAACGGAGAAATTAGGTCAAAATTCCCGCTAAATATGACGTAAGTTAAACATCAAAACATGACAAATTGATGAATTGAAAAAGTTACGTCATATGTATAGGCGAGCAAATCGGCTAACCAATCACAGGGAACAGGCATTCCGATTGGCCAGTATGAGATGATGCACGATGATGTACGTGTGTGATTGTACCATTTGCAGCGTAACAGGCCCCACCCCAGTCATTAGCTATTGTAACAGGCCCCGCCCAGGCCCCGCCCCCAGTCATGTTGGATTTGAGCTAGAAGCAACAGTTTTCTGAAAACGTAGATGTAAAAAAAGAGAACAAGTGGTTCATTTTTTTTTATCTTGAAAGTGTTTTGAATAATTTAGAATTTCTAGGCATTCATGGCTGCCAGTTCCACCTGATGTTGTGTGGGAGTCCAGACTGCTCCAGACCGTTCTGGATAACAGCTAGCTTACATAACGTCTTCAGGCTAGGACTTAAATGTAAGATATGTAAGATGAGTTGTGTTCCAAGAGGATGATGCGATCTCCCACAATGCAACAGCACATGTTACCCAGCCAATCCGGTCCTTTCCCCTTGGGCTCAACCTTCGTCCAGGAGAAGGTCTTGGAATTTAATTTCCACAGATCATTGAACCGTCTCAGAGCAGAGTTGTAGCCACTAATATGTACAGTTCTCCATTGTAGGAAAAAGCTGCATGACCGTAACGTTGTTCTGGAACAAGCTGTGCAGAAGGTGTGCTCAGCCAACAGTTGGTCTCTGTGTCAAACACTCTGATGTTGTTGTCCTGGTGCCCTGCACCCCCAAATACAAACATATTTGTTCCAATGATGGTGGCCCGAGTGAAGGGATGAAGTAGGTGGTGGATTTCCTCTGGTGTTAATGACAGACCAGACCATTGTGCTGGTGTCCAACTTGTAGATGTCATTAGTGTCTCCAGTCAGCTGGTTGTAACCCCCATGAATAAACATGACCTTCCTCAAGACACAGGCTGAGTGGCTCCGCCTCGCCTCTGGGAACAGTTCCAGATACGTTGGTCTTTAACCATCTGTGGGTGTCGACATCAAATGCATAAAGAATGTTGTCATCGTCCCCCCGTGATGGGTAAACCAGTTATTGTCACCCTTTGTCTTACAGTTCACCATCCCTCCCCAGATGTAGATGATATCTTCTATCAGTACAGCTGTGTGTCCGTAGCGCATGGAGGGAACCTTCTCTCTTCTTCTCCTCTTCCTCGTCACCGGGGGCAACGTCATCCAGCACAAAGTCACTGTGTTGAAGACGTGAACATCAATCTGATCCTTGTTGCTGTAGGTCTTCTCATTATAGAAGAACCCTCCAAAGGAATACACCTTGTCCTCCACTGGTCCAGCAGAACAACCAAAGAAGCACTGGGATGTCTGTGGTCCTCTTTTCAGAGGCACCGACCAGTTCAGCATCTCTATGTCGATCTTCTCGTATTGGCTTTCTTTGTCTGTCTCTTCTCTGTCTCTGGCTGTTTGTCTCCGTCTTGATCTGCTTATCCCAAACTCTGTTCCTGTCCAACTCTCTGGATGTGAGCGACGTCTTATATAGGCTGACACAGCTGTGGTCTGATGTCACTCACAACACTAACTGACGTCATGAATGTGGAACGACACTGATTCGCGCAGGTATTCTGTCTTCAGGTTCCATAAGAATCCACTTGAATTCTGATCCTGAAGTTCAGTCACACGAGAGAGACTCAGAATAGAGCCGCCCGCTCCTTCTTCGCCTAGAAAGGAGCCAGCTTAGGTTGCATCTGGTTAGGATGCCTCTCGGGCGTCTCCCTAGGGAGGTCCTCGAGGCACGTCCCACTGGGAGGAGACCTCGGGGCATCTGGTTAGGATGCCTCTCGGGCGTCTCCCTAGGGAGGTCCTCGAGGCACGTTCCACTGGGAGGAGACCTCGGGCAGACCAAGGATCACGTCCCACTGGGAGGAGACCCGGGGGCAGACCAAGGCGCAGTTGGAGGAAACACATCGACTCACTGGCCTTGGAACATCTCGGGACCCCCCCAGGAGGAACTCACTAATGTTGCTCTGGAGAGGGAAGTCTGGAGCACTCTGGTGGAGCTGTTGCCCCAGCTGACCTTACTGAAGCCTTGACCCGGTCCTGAGGGCTGATCATATGACCCTCTGGTCTCCACGCTGTTTCATACCGTTGTGTGTGTGTGTGTGTGTGTGTGTGTGTGTGTGTGTGTGTAATGTGTCCGTGCATGTCATGCTGAGCTTTGAATTAGACTGTGTCCTTCAACAGATGGTCATGATGTCATCTCTAGATGCGCGCACACACACACACACACACACACACACACACACACAAACACACACACACACAGTAATGTAAAATATTCAATATTACTACAGGCATCGTTCCAAAGAATGAAAGTGTGTGTATGTGTGTTGTGTGTGTGTGTGTGTGTTGTGTGTGTGTGTGTGTTCAGGTTGAAAATAGAGAGAGGAGAGAGTAACAGACGGTTGGAAGTACGTGAGAAACAGTGGCACACACACACACACACACGAGAGAGAGATCGACTCCCCTGTGTTTGTAATTACAAAACTCTGTTTGAGGTGGAGAGGAGAGGAGAGGAGAGGAGAGGAGAGGAGAGGAGGGGAGAGGAGGGGAGGGGAGGGGAGGGAGGGGAGGGGAGGGGAGAGGAGAGGAGAGGAGAGGAGAGGAGAGAGAGGAGAGGAGAGGAGAGGAGAGGAGAGGAGAGGAGAGGAGAGGAGAGGAGAGGAGAGGAGAGGAGGAGGAGGAATAATAATTTGCTCTCATAAAAGAGATATTATTGTACGTGTCTACTTAGCTGTTATCAATAAAGCAAAATTATTGTAGTGTAGTTATTATACATAAAGTCACAATAAAGACACAAGTGTACACACTCAGACAATCACAAAGGTCTCCGTTTCCACTAGGAACATATTAAGTGGCGGACCCAAAGGTCTCCGTTTCCACTAGGAACATATTAAGTGGCGGACACCAAGGTCTCAGTTTCCACTAGGAACATATTAAGTGGCGGACCCAAAGGTCTCTGTTTCCACTAGGAACATATTAAGTGGCGGACACCAAGGTCTCTGTTTCCACTAGGAACATATTAAGTGGCGGACCGGAAGACCAGAGTGCAGACGCCATTGTTCCTTAGAAATGCACGAGGGGACCATTCATTCATTCATTCATTCATTCATTCATTCATTCATTCTTTAATCTAATGTAAGCGGGGACCTGATCAAAGGACCAAAGGACCTGATCAAATTAATTTCAAATGTCACAGTGTTTCTCACTCCTTTTCATATCAAGGTCCGTTATCTATTCGCCATGTGAGCCACAGACCATGCCATTTGATGACATTTAGACTCTCAGACACAAAACGTAGAATATTATGTTACTTATCATTCGATAGGATTATGTCCACAATGCTGTGTTGATGTTGGTACTATAGGAGAGCTAACAGGCAACAGGCAAACGATCTATATTCTTCTACATTCTATTATAGACAACTGTTCAGGAGAGGAGAAGACTAACTGTTCAGGAGAGGAGAAAACAAGACTAACTGTTCAGGAGAGGAGAAAACAAGACTAACTGTTCAGGAGGAGAAGACTAACTGTTCAGGAGGAGAAGACTAACTGTTCAGGAGAGGAGAAGACTAACTGTTCAGGAGAGGAGAAGACTAACTGTTCAGGAGAGGAGAAGACTAACTGTTGAGGAGAGGAGAAAACAAGACTAACTGTTGAGGAGAGGAGAAAACAAGACTAACTGTTGAGGAGAGGAGAAAACAAGACTAACTGTTGAGGAGAGGAGAAAACAAGACTAACTGTTGAGGAGAGGAGAAAACAAGACTAACTGTTGAGGAGAGGAGAAAACAAGACTGACTGTTGAGGAGAGGAGAAAACAAGAATAAGTGTTCAGGAGAGGAGAAAACAAGACTAACTGTTGAGGAGAGGAGAAAACAAGAATAAGTGTTCAGGAGAGGAGAAAACAAGACTAACTGTTGAGGAGAGGAGAAAACAAGACTAACTGTTCAGGAGAGGAGAAAACAAGACTAACTGTCGAGGAGAGGAGAAAACAAGACTAACTATTCAGGAGAGGAGAAAACAAGACTAACTGTTCAGGAGAGGAGAAAACAAGATTAAGTGTTGAGGAGAGGAGAAAACAAGACTAACTGTTGAGAGGAGAAAACAAGACTAACTGTTGAGGAGAGGAGAAAACAAGACTAACTGTTGAGGAGAGGAGAAAACAAGATTAAGTGTTGAGGAGAGGAGAAAACAAGACTAACTGTTGAGAGGAGAAAACAAGACTGACTGTTGAGGAGAGGAGAAAACAAGACTAACTGTTCAGGAGAGGAGAAAACAAGACTAAATGTTGAGGAGAGGAGAAAACAAGACTAACTGTTGAGGAGAGGAGAAAACAAGACTAACTGTTGAGGAGAGGATAAAACAAGACTAACTGTTGAGGAGAGGATAAAACAAGACTAACTGTTCAGGAGAGGAGAAAACAAGACTAACTGTTCAGGAGAGGAGAAAACAAGACTAACTGTTGAAGAGAGGAGAAAACAAGACTAACTGTTGAAGAGAGGAGAAAACAAGACTAACTGTTCAGGAGGAGAAAACAAGACTAACTGTTCAGGAGAGGAGAAAACAAGACTAACTGTTCAGGAGGAGAAAACAAGACTAACTGTTCAGGAGAGGAGAAAACAAGACTAACTGTTGAAGAGAGGAGAAAACAAGACTAACTGTTCAGGAGAGGAGAAAACAAGACTAACTGTTGAAGAGAGGAGAAAACAAGACTAACTGTTGAAGAGAGGAGAAAACAAGACTAACTGTTCAGGAGAGGAGAAAACAAGACTAACAGTGAATGCCACAGACGAAAAACTGTCTAAGTCCACACTATTTATCGATAGATGGTCAGGACAACGAGGCCTTTTCGTGGAGGGGTCAGAATGAAATTTGGACTTAGACTGTTTTTCGTCTGTGGTACTCAGGAGAGGAGAAAAAACGATTTATTATTTCATCCAACATGGGTTAATAGCACAGGCAGACTCTTCATACTATGAAATGTACATGTAAATATGAAATAAATACATGTAGCTAGGTGTAATGTTAGAGACCACAGAAGACATGTAAATATGAAATAAATGCTTAAACATGTAGCTAGGTGTAATGTTAGAGACCACAGAAGACATGTAAATATGAAATAAATGCTTAAACATGTAGCTATAGGTGTAATGTTAGAGTCCACAGAAGTGAACCTTTCTGGCCTGTTTTCTCAACTCGCTGTTTCTCTGCAAGACATTACTCTATAAGCCATAGCCTATCTCCAAAACTGGTGGGTCAAACTGAACAACCAACATGTCAATTTGAAGCTATGATTATAAAATAATAATAATAATCAATGACTTCGCCTCGGTCAAAAACAGTCACATACAGTACAGGTATATATATCTACAGGTTTTTTTTGTTTGACCCCCAAATGTTTTCTCTTACAACTGACTTGGTTTCACTTTCACGTCACGGTCTCATCACTTAACCTACTGCAGACAGACCGGTGCCTCTGTGCATGTGTGCGTGCGTCACGTGTGTGCGTGCATAGATTAGCTTTTGTCCTTGTGATATATGATAATTTAGAGAAAAAACATGAATCGGAGTGAAAAAGAGAGATGATGTCTGTAAGAGTCAGACAGACAGACAGACAGACAGACAGACAGACAGACAGACAGACAGACAGACAGACAGACAGACAGACAGACAGACAGACAGACAGACAGACAGACAGACAGACAGACAGACAGACAGGAGGGAGGGAGGGAATGGAGAGAGAGCAGGTGTGAGAGGGAGAGGAGACGAGAGGAGAGAACACGCACACACACACACACACACACACACACACACGCACATACATACATACTGAGTACTATGTGTGTTTGTAGTGTAATCAGGTCTTGGCGTCACAAGATGCTAACTGCTAACCATCACGAGATGCTAACTGCTGAGCACTTAATGACTTCAAGTCCTTAATGTCCCTAATCAGCTCCTGTAGGAGTCACATGACGCACAAACAGGAAGTAGCGCAAACAGTCGCAGCGCGGACGAACTGAGCACGCTCCACGTTTGATCGGCTGTTCTCATCCTTCCCTGGACCAGCCAGGGCCCACCTGGTCCCCCTGGACCAGCCAGGTGGAGCAACGGAAGCTCTGATCATGAGTAGAATATAAATGCTTCCGTCGTACAGTCTGGAGCAACGGAAGCTCTGATCATGAGTAAAATATAAATGCTTCCGTCATACAGTCTGGAGCAACGGAAGCTCTGATCATGAGTAAAATATAAATGCTTCCGTCGTACAGTCTGGAGCAACGGAAGCTCTGATCATGAGTAAAATATAAATGCTTCCGTCGTACAGTCTGGAGCAACGGAAGCTCTGATCATGAGTAGAATATAAATGCTTCCGTCATACAGTCTGGAGCAACGGAAGCTCTGATCATGAGTAAAATATAAAATGCTTCCGTCATACAGTCTGGAGCAACGGAAGCTCTGATCATGAGTAAAATATAAATGCTTCCGTCGTACAGTCTGGAGCAACGGAAGCTCTGATCATGAGTAAAATATAAATGCTTCCGTCGTACAGTCTGGAGCAACGGAAGCTCTGATCATGAGTAAAATATAAATGCTTCCGTCATACAGTCTGGAGCAACGGAAGCTCTGATCATGAGTAAAATATAAATGCTTCCGTCATACAGTCTGGAGCAACGGAAGCTCTGATCATGAGTAAAATATAAATGCTTCCGTCATACAGTCTGGAGCAACGGAAGCTCTGATCATGAGTAAAATATAAATGCTTCCGTCGTACAGTCTGGAGCAACGGAAGCTCTGATCATGAGTGAAATATAAATGCTTCCGTCGTACAGTCTGGAGCAACGGAAGCTCTGATCATGAGTAAAATATAAATGCTTCCGTCATACAGTCTGGAGCAACGGAAGCTCTGATCATGAGTAAAATATAAATGCTTCCGTCATACAGTCTGGAGCAACGGAAGCTCTGATCATGAATAAAATATAAATGCTTCCGTCATACAGTCTGGAGCAACGCAAGCTCTGATCATGAGTAAAATATAAATGCTTCCGTCATACAGTCTGGAGCAACGCAAGCTCTGATCATGAGTAAAATATAAATGCTTCCGTCATACAGTCTGGAGCAACAGAAGCTCTGATCATGAGTAAAATATAAATACTTCCGTCATACAGTCTGGAGCAACGGATGCTCTGATCATGAGTCAAATATAAATACTTCCGTCATACAGTCTGGAGCAACGGAAGCTCTGATCATGAGTCAAATATAAATACTTCCGTCATACAGTCTGAAGCAACGGAAGCTCTGATCATGAGTAAAATATAAATACTTCCGCCATACAGTCTGGAGCAACGGAAGCTCTGATCATGAGTAAAATATAAATGCTTCCGTCATACAGTCTGGAGCAACGGAAGCTCTGATCATGAGTCAAATATAAATGCTTCCGTCATACAGTAAGGCTGCAACAACGAATCGATTAAATCGATAAAAATCGATAATTAAATTCGTTGCCAACGAATTATCTTATCGATTATTATCGCGGGTGTTTTCCAACATTAAAATGTAACGTAAAGCTGCTTTCTTTTTACCGTTCAGTAACGGCACTAGGCTGAACGAACAATATGCAACGGGTCGGTACTATAAACACAACACAATATTGTCTTGAACGTGACCAGAGCGCTCCGCTCCGCATCTACCCCTATCTCTCCCAACTTCAGTCTCCCCCCCCCACACACACACACAGCGTCAAGTTGCTCTGTGCTGTGGCTGCGATGCGCTCCGCGAAATCTGCAAGCTCATCAACAGGTCCCAAAACATGGTATTTGTGAGCACGGCCACTGTCAATATTTGTTTGTCTTATGACAAAAAATGCTCCACAATGTCTGAATCTGTGAGCTTGCAGGCTGTCTACGACGAGCACTAGCAGTGTAGCTTGCTAACGATCGTTAGCTCCTCATTTGTTCCACCTGTGTAATCACAGCAGCGCATTGAAGTGGGCACAGGGCAAAAATCTCCGTGAACGTTTTAGCTTAACAATGATTTATTCAGTGCTGTTTAACTTTAGCAATATGTGATACTAGAGCCTAGACCCTAGAGAACATGCCAATATGGCTGCTATAAGAACGGTTTCCCCTATCAGCTAGCATGCTACTTGTAACGTATGTGTGTGTGTGTGTGTGTGTGTGTGTGTGTGACTGTGTGCGTGACTGTGTGCGTGTCCACACAGACTGTGTAGGACAGTGGTTCTCATAGTGGGAGTTCCAGCTACATTATAGATAGTTAGGAAGTAAACCAAGTGGACCCTAAAGGGTCTGTAACAGAGAGTGCAAAAATTGAACCAAATGGACTCTCACAATTGATTTGACCATAGAAATTAAATAAAAAAAATTGGGGTCCCAGAGATAGAAATGGAAAGAGACAGTCAGCTATACACGGTCAACATTACAGATTACAGTATCATTACAAGTACAAGGAATGGCAATGAAATCAAATTGGATAAAAAAGGGGGTAAAATATTAATTTTGAATGAGTATTCATTTTTATTGTCTTTATTGTTAGTTACAACATGCCTAAAATAATTTGAAGCTAATTTTTGTAAGTAATTGCAAAAAGGTGCCATAATCCGATTCATCGATTCATCGTTTAAATAATCGGCCGATGAATCGATTATGAAATTAATCGTTAGTTGCAGCCCTATCATACAGTCTGGAGCAACGGAAGCTCTGATCATGAGTCAAATATAAAATGCTTCCGTCATACAGTCTGGAGCAACAGAAGCTCTGATTATGCTTCCGAAGTACAGTCTGGAGCAACGGAAGCTCTGATCATGAGTAAAATATAAATGCTTCCGTCGTACAGTCTGGAGCAACGGAAGCTCTGATCGTGAGTAAAATATAAATGCTTCCGTCGTACAGTCTGGAGCAACGGAAGCTCTGATCATGAGTAAAATATAAATGCTTCCGTCGTACAGTCTGGAGCAACGGAAGCTCTGATCATGAGTAAAATATAAATGCTTCCGTCATACAGTCTGGAGCAACGGAAGCTCTGATCATGAGTAAAATATAAATACTTCCGTCATACAGTCTGGAGCAACGGAAGCTCTGATCATGAGTCAAATATAAATACTTCCGTCATACAGTCTGGAGCAACGGAAGCTCTGATCATGAGTCAAATATAAATGCTTCCGTCATACAGTCTGGAGCAACAGAAGCTCTGATTATGCTTCCGAAGTACAGTCTGGAGCAACGGAAGCTCTGATCGTGAGTAAAATATAAATGCTTCCGTCGTACAGTCTGGAGCAACGGAAGCTCTGATCATGAGTGAAATATAAATGCTTCCGTCGTACAGTCTGGAGCAACGGAAGCTCTGATCGTGAGTAAAATATAAATGCTTCCGTCATACAGTCTGGAGCAACGGAAGCTCTGATCATGAGTAAAATAAAAAGCGGAAGTGGAGCCTCCTCCCCACTTCCGTTTCATCTTTACAGTCGAGCAAATGTATCCTAATATAAATTGTCATCATCTAAGCATGTATATAGGCCTATAGCTTGTTGCTTAGCAGAAAAGGAAGTAAGCTCTAAAGATATTTTAAAATATATGTTCGTGAACGGAAATGGCAGCTTCCTTTAGGGAGCTGTAGTTCCAGACTCTATATCTAGCATTCAGAGATTGTGGAATAGTTGGCTGACTACGTGAGACTAGGGTCCACCTGGAGACTAGAAAAATATGGACAAAGCGTTCTCCGGGTCTGATATGGACTGTATGACCTTAATAAACACGGCCATGAATACTTTCTGCTTCCAGTCACTAGTTTAAAGTCTCATTTATCATGTCATAATATTCCTTTTGGAAAATAATGGTCCCATTTATTTTAAAAAAATGACCATAAAGTCGAGTATGTTCTGAGGGGCGTGGCTATACCGTTACAGTCTATGATCGGGGAAGAAGTCCCGCCTCGTTGTCTGGGCCAGCCAATGGCCAGCTGGGCCCAAACGGATCTAGAAAGATGGTGATTTACAATTCAATGACGCATGTTTGTTTTGACTACCGTTTCATATATTTGTACATTTATATGAACAGTAATATTAATACACTTAACACAACTAAACCACATATCCAGCAGTGAATGAACTCACTTTGACCCCCCCCTCTCTCTCTCTCTCTCTCTCTCTCTCTCTCTCTCCCTCTCTCTCTCTCTTTCCCTCTCCCTCTCCCTCCTCCCTCCCTCCCTCCCTCCCTCCCTCTCTCTATCTCTCTCTCTCCAACACCACTTTGGCTGCGGAATTAATTAATTAATTTGACCAATTATGTGATGAATTGCTGCACTTAGTGGAATTATAAATAAAGACATGGAAGCCGAGAGAGAGAGAGAGAGATAGAGAGAGAGAGAGAGAGAGAGATAGGAGAGAGGAGAGAGGAGAGAGAGAGAGAGAGAGAGAGAGAGAGAGAGAGAGAGAGAGAGAGAGAGAGAGAGAGAGAGAGAGAGAGAAAGAAAGAAAGAAAGAGAGAGAGAGAGAGAGAGAGAGAGAGAGAGAGAGAGAGAGAGAGAGAGATATGGAGAAGGGGAGAGAGAGAGATGGAGAGGAGAGAGACTTGGAGAAGGAGAGGAGAGAAGATGGAGTCAGCTCATAGCACAGAGAAACGCTTCCTGGTTCAGGTTTTGTGGCGACGGACAGAACATAGAGTAATAAACCAGAGCGTTAGCCCCCCCCCCCCCCCCCCCATACAGAAAAATACCATCATCATCATCATCATCATCATCATACTATAATTCTAACAATGTCTGTGTGTCACTGTGACTGCCGTAGCTCCTCACCGCCTGCACCAATCACTCCCACTTTTCACACAGGCATTGACCATAATAATATGGAGGGCGTAACGAAGCCCTTTTTTAGATTTGACACATTAATGATTATTAATGAATGTATTAGTCAATTACAAACGCACCCGGGCGCAGTACCCTCCACGGCCACAAGGAGGGGGGTGGGGCAAATAGCTCACAACGGGTAAGGACTAGTGGATATAATTAAACACACCTCCAGGTAAGAAGAATAACAAAGCATCTGACGCTGCACTTTCACTTTGTGTTGACTTATATCTCCAGAGTCCTCAGTCCTATGCAGCCCCACAATGGAGAGATCTCATCTGTCACTGTAACCTCTCTACAATATGACTTATATCTCCAGAGTCCTCAGTCCTATGCAGCCCCACAATGGAGAGATCTCATCTGCCACTGTAACCTCTCTACAATATGACTTATATCTCCAGAGTCCTCAGTCCTATGCAGCCCCACAATGGAGAGATCTCATCTGCCACTGTAACCTCTCTACAATATGCCATATGCCAGTTATTCAATGTATTAGTTTATCACAGAATATAGGCTTTTCTAAACCAAGCCCTCATTAAAAAGTTATGTAGGCTGCCATTGCATTTTCTGTGAATTAACTCAGTTTAACCCAGTGATCCTCGGCCATTTTAATTTCAAGGAACCTCTAAATTAAATGTATAATTATGAATTAGCCTCGGGTGACAGGGTCCTAGAGGCCATTTCACTATGATTTTCATATCGTTTACAACATTTTACAACAGTAGCTACTTATATTTTGTTATTTAAAGCTGTGATTATTTATTTAAGACGCACTGTTCTGAACCAATGTTTGCCTTGAAATTATATTACAAAAAAAGAGATGACCGGGGACTTAAAATCATTGTTTTAATCGATGACCTTCATGACCTGACACTGACCTTCATGTCCTGACACTGACCTTCATGTCCTGACACTGACCTTCATGACCTGACCTTCATGACCTGACCTTCATGACCTGACCTTCATGACCTGACCTTCATGACCTGACCTTCATGTCCTGACCTTCATGACCTGACCTTCATGTCCTGACACTGACCTTCATGACCTGACACTGACCTTCATGTCCTGACCTTCATGTCCTGACACTGACCTTCATGTCCTGACCTTCATGTCCTGACACTGACCTTCATGTCCTGACCTTCATGTCCTGACCTTCATGACCTGACACTGACCTTCATGTCCTGACACTGACCTTCATGTCCTGACACTGACCTTCATGACCTGACACTGACCTTCATGTCCTGACACTGACCTTCATGACCTGACACTGACCTTCATGTCCTGACACTGACCTTCATGACCTGACACTGACCTTCATGTCCTGACACTGACCTTCATGACCTGACACTGACCTTCATGTCCTGACACTGACCTTCATGTCCTGACCTTCATGTCCTGACACTGACCTTCATGTCCTGTCCTTCATGTCCTGACACTGACCTTCATGACCTGACACTGACCTTCATGTCCTGACACTGACCTTCATGTCCTGACCTTCATGTCCTGACACTGACCTTCATGTCCTGACACTGACCTTCATGACCTGACACTGACCTTCATGACCTGACACTGACCTTCATGACCTGACACTGACCTTCATGTCCTGACCTTCATGTCCTGACACTGACCTTCATGTCCTGACACTGACCTTCATGTCCTGACACTGACCTTCATGTCCTGACACTGACCTTCATGACCTGACACTGACCTTCATGTCCTGACACTGACCTTCATGTCCTGACCTTCATGTCCTGACACTGACCTTCATGTCCTGACCTTCATGTCCTGACACTGACCTTCATGACCTGACACTGACCTTCATGTCCTGACACTGACCTTCATGTCCTGACACTGACCTTCATGACCTGACCTTCATGTCCTGACACTGACCTTCATGTCCTGACACTGACCTTCATGTCCTGACACTGACCTTCATGTCCTGACACTGACCTTCATGTCCTGACACTGACCTTCATGTCCTGACACTGACCTTCATGTCCTGACACTGACCTTCATGTCCTGACCTTCATGTCCTGACACTGACCTTCATGACCTGACCTTCATGTCCTGACACTGACCTTCATGTCCTGACCTTCATGTCCTGAACTGACCTTCATGACCTGACCTTCATGTCCTGACCTTCATGTCCTGACACTGACCTTCATGTCCTGACCTTCATGTCCTGACAACTGACCTTCATGACCTGACACTGACCTCATGTCCTGACACTGACCTTCATGTCCTGACACTGACCTTCATGACCTGACCTTCATGTCCTGACACTGACCTTCATGTCCTGACACTGACCTTCATGTCCTGACCTTCATGTCCTGACTGACCTTCATGACCTGACCTTCATGTCCTGACCTTCATGTCCTGACACTGACCTTCATGTCCTGACACTGACCTTCATGACCTGACACTGACCTTCATGTCCTGACACTGACCTTCATGACCTGACACTGACCTTCATGTCCTGACACTGACCTTCATGACCTGACCTTCATGTCCTGACACTGACCTTCATGACCTGACCTTCATGTCCTGACTACTGACCTTCATGTCCTGACACTGACCTTCATGTCCTGACCTTCATGTCCTGACACTGACCTTCATTGACCTGACCTTCATGTCCTGACCTTCATGTCCTGACACTGACCTTCATGTCCTGACACTGACCTTCATGTCCTGACACTGACCTTCATGACCTGACCTTCATGTCCTGACACTGACCTTCATGACCTGACCTTCATGTCCTGACACTGACCTTCATGACCTGACCTTCATGTCCTGACAACTGACCTTCATGTCCTGACACTGACCTTCATGTCCTGACCTTTCATGTCCTGACACTGACCTTCATGACCTGACCTTCATGTCCTGACCTTCATGTCCTGACACTGACCTTCATGTCCTGACACTGACCTTCATGTCCTGACACTGACCTTCATGACCTGACACTGACCTTCATGTCCTGACACTGACCTTCATGTCCTGACACTGACCTTCATGACCTGACACTGACCTTCATGACCTGACACTGACCTTCATGTCCTGACACTGACCTTCATGTCCTGACCTTCATGTCCTGACCTTCATGTCCTGACACTGACCTTCATGTCCTGACACTGACCTTCATGACCTGACACTGACCTTCATGTCCTGACACTGACCTTCATGTCCTGACCTTCATGTCCTGACACTGACCTTCATGACCTGACCTTCATGTCCTGACACTGACCTCATGACCTGACCTTCATGTCCTGACACTGACCTTCATGACCTGACCTTCATGTCCTGACACTGACCTTCATGACCTGACACTGACCTTCATGTCCTGACACTGACCTTCATGTCTGACACTGACCTTCATGACCTGACCTTCATGTCCTGACACTGACCTTCATGACCTGACCTTCATGTCCTGACACTGACCTTCATGACCTGACACTGACCTTCATGTCCTGACACTGACCTTCATGTCCTGACACTGACCTTCATGACCTGACCTTCATGTCCTGACACTGACCTTCATGACCTGACCTTCATGTCCTGACACTGACCTTCATGTCCTGACACTGACCTTCATGTCCTGACACTGACCTTCATGTCCTGACACTGACCTTCATGACCTGACCTTCATGTCCTGACACTGACCTTCATGTCCTGACACTGACCTTCATGTCCTGACACTGACCTTCATGTCCTGACACTGACCTTCATGTCCTGACACTGACCTTCATGTCCTGACCTTCATGTCCTGACACTGACCTTCATGTCCTGACACTGACCTTCATGACCTGACCTTCATGTCCTGACCTTCATGTCCTGACACTGACCTTCATGTCCTGACACTGACCTTCATGACCTGACACTGACCTTCATGTCCTGACACTGACCTTCATGTCCTGACCTTCATGTCCTGACACTGACCTTCATGACCTGACCTTCATGTCCTGACACTGACCTTCATGACCTGACCTTCATGTCCTGACACTGACCTTCATGACCTGACCTTCATGACCTGACACTGACCTTCATGTCCTGACACTGACCTTCATGACCTGACACTGACCTTCATGACCTGACCTTCATGTCCTGACACTGACCTTCATGTCCTGACACTGACCTTCATGTCCTGACACTGACCTTCATGTCCTGACACTGACCTTCATGTCCTGACCTTCATGTCCTGACACTGACCTTCATGTCCTGACACTGACCTTCATGACCTGACCTTCATGTCCTGACACTGACCTTCATGACCTGACACTGACCTTCATGTCCTGACACTGACCTTCATGTCCTGACACTGACCTTCATGACCTGACTTCATGTCCTGACACTGACCTTCATGACCTGACCTTCATGTCCTGACACTGACCTTCATGTCCTGACCTTCATGTCCTGACCTTCATGTCCTGACACTGACCTTCATGACCTGACACTGACCTTCATGACCTGACCTTCATGTCCTGACACTGTCCTTCATGTCCTGACACTGACCTTCATGTCCTGACACTGACCTTCATGACCTGACACTGACCTTCATGACCTGACACTGACCTTCATGACCTGACCTTCATGTCCTGACACTGACCTTCATGACCTGACACTGACCTTCATGACCTGACACTGACCTTCATGTCCTGACACTGACCTTCATGTCCTGACACTGACCTTCATGTCCTGACACTGACCTTCATGTCCTGACACTGACCTTCATGTCCTGACCTTCATGTCCTGACACTGACCTTCATGTCCTGACCTTCATGTCCTGACACTGACCTTCATGTCCTGACCTTCATGACCTGACACTGACCTTCATGTCCTGACACTGACCTTCATGTCCTGACACTGACCTTCATGACCTGACCTTCATGTCCTGACACTGACCTTCATGACCTGACACTGACCTTCATGTCCTGACACTGACCTTCATGTCCTGACACTGACCTTCATGTCCTGACCTTCATGTCCTGACACTGACCTTCATGACCTGACACTGACCTTCATGACCTGACCTTCATGTCCTGACACTGTCCTTCATGTCTGACACTGACCTTCATGTCCTGACACTGACCTTCATGACCTGACACTGACCTTCATGACCTGACACTGACCTTCATGACCTGACCTTCATGTCCTGACACTGACCTTCATGACCTGACACTGACCTTCATGACTGACACTGACCTTCATGTCCTGACACTGACCTTCATGTCCTGACACTGACCTTCATGTCCTGACACTGACCTTCATGTCCTGACACTGACCTTCATGTCCTGACCTTCATGACCTGACACTGACCTTCATGTCCTGACAATGACCTTCATGTCCTGACACTGACCTTCATGACCTGACCTTCATGTCCTGACACTGACCTTCATGACCTGACACTGACCTTCATGTCCTGACACTGACCTTCATGTCCTGACACTGACCTTCATGACCTGACCCTTCATGTCCTGACACTGACCTTCATGTCCTGACCTTCATGTCCTGACCTTCATGTCCTGACACTGACCTTCATGACCTGACACTGACCTTCATGACCTGACCTTCATGTCCTGACACTGTCCTTCATGTCTGACACTGACCTTCATGTCCTGACACTGACCTTCATGACCTGACACTGACCTTCATGACCTGACACTGACCTTCATGACCTGACCTTCTGTCCTGACACTGACCTTCATGACCTGACACTGACCTTCATGACCTGACACTGACCTTCATGGTCCTGACACTGACCTTCATGTCCTGACACTTGACCTTCATGTCCTGACACTGACCTTCATGTCCTGACACTGACCTTCATGTCCTGACCTTCATGACCTGACACTGACCTTCATAAGTCCTGACACTGACCTTCATGTCCTGACACTGACCTTCATGTCCTGACACTGACCTTCATGTCCTGACACTGACCTTCATGTCCTGACACTGACCTTCATGTCCTGACACTGACCTTCATGTCCTGACACTGACCTTCATGTCCTGACCTTCATGACCTGACACTGGGTTTGTGCCCTCAAAACGTTGACCACACTAAAGGCCAAGTATTCCTGTTGCACCTGATCTAAGGGACACACAATGTATTTTAATAATTTCTTGGAATATCTTCCCTCTCCCAAAATGTGTCACTACCGAAACATATAGACGTTTACCTTCGAAAATAGCCGATCTACAAGCTTCACACACTATTAACATACGACGAACATACAACGAATTAGACGTTCCTCACCCAGGAGTCAGCCAATCAGACTGCTCCTCACCCCAGGAGTCAGCCAATCAGACCGTTCCTCACCCCAGGAATCAGCCCAGCTCCTCATCCAGACAACAGTCTTGTCACTATTGTAACTCCCTCCTTACTGGCCTACCAGCATGTGCACTTAAGCCTCTCCAGCTGATCCAAAATGCCGCAGCTCGCTTGGTCTTCAACCAGCCAAAATCTCACATGTCTCCCCCCTGCTCCGCTCCCTCCACTGGCTCCGGTCGCTGCCCGCCAGAATACAAAACTCTGATGCTGCATTCAAAGCAACCAGAGGTATGGCTCCCCCATATCTCGCAAGTATGATCGAACCCTACAAACCCTCCCGCGCACTCAGATCAGCCAACGCAGGGAAGCTGGAATTACCCTCACTAAAAACGCCGGACCAACAACGCTCCACACGTCCCAAACTCTTCTCCCTTCTGGCTCCAAAACTGTTGAATGCA
>NC_139704.1:50639285-50644697 GCF_964188405.1 Protomyctophum parallelum | reverse complement strand
GAGAGAGAGAGATGGAGAGGAGAGAGACTTGGAGAAGGAGAGGAGAGAAGATGGAGTCAGCTCATAGCACAGAGAAACGCTTCCTGGTTCAGGTTTTGTGGCGACGGACAGAGCATAGAGTAATAAACCAGAGCGTTAGCCCCCCCATACAGAAAAATACCATCATCATCATCATCATCATCATCATCATCATACTATAATTCTAACAATGTCTGTGTGTCACTGTGACTGCCGTAGCTCCTCACCGCCTGCACCAATCACTCCCACTTTTCACACACGCATTGACCATAATAATATGGAGGGCGTAATGAAGCCCTTTTTTCGATTTGACACATTAATGATTATTAATGAATGTATTAGTCAATTACAAACGCACCCGGGCGCAGTACCCCCCACGGCCACAAGGAGGGGGGGGGGGGGGCAAATATCTCACAACGGGTAAGGACTAGTGGATATAATTAAACACACCTCCAGGTAAGAAGAATAACAAAGGATCTGACGCTGCACTTTCACTTTGTGTTGACTTATATCTCCAGAGTCCTCAGTCCTATGCAGCCCCACAATGGAGAGATCTCATATGCCACTGTAACCTCTCTACAATATGACTTATATCTCCAGAGTCCTCAGTCCTATGCAGCCCCACAATGGAGAGATCTCATCTGCCACTGTAACCTCTCTACAATATGACTTATATCTCCAGAGTCCTCAGTCCTATGCAGCCCCACAATGGAGAGATCTCATCTGCCACTGTAGCCTCTCTACAATATGACTTATATCTCCAGAGTCCTCAGTCCTATGCAGCCCCACAATGGAGAGATCTCATCTGCCACTGTAACCTCTCTACATATGCCATATGCCAGTTATTCAATGTATTAGTTTAGCACAGAATATAGTCTTTTCTAAACCAAGCCCTCATTCAAAAGTTATGTAGGCTGCCATTGCATTTTCTGTGAATTAACCCATTATATACGGGAACCCATTTTGGTGTTAGCTATTGAAAAATAGCAGATCTACAAGCTCATAGCGCGCCACCGAGTGGCGCGCTACGAGCTTGTAGGTCTGATATAGAGTGACTGACATAGAAGACATTTTTAGAATCTGATCTCAGGTCAGAATGGAAAACTGTCAGGATGTAGAAGACATCTTTAGAATCCGATCTCAGGTCAGAATGAAAACTGTCAGGATGTAGAAGACATTTTTAGAATCTGATCTCAGGTCAGAATGAAAACTGTCAGGATGTGGAAGACATTTTTCAAATCTGATCTCAGGTCAGAATGGGTTAACTCACAGTTTAACCCAGTGATCCTCGGCCATTTTAATTTCAAGGAACCTCCAAATTAAATGTATAATTATGAATTAGCCTCGGGTGACAGGGTCCTAGAGGCCATTTCACTATGATTTTCATATCGTTTACAACATTTTACAACAGTAGCTACTTATATTTTGTTATTTAAAGCTGTGATTATTTATTTAAGAAGCACTGTTCTGAACCAATGTTTGCCTTGAAATTATATTACAAAAAAAGAGATGACCGGGGACTTAAAATCATTGTTTTAATCGATGGCCTTCATGTCCTGACACTGTCCTTCATGTCCTGACACTGTCCTTCATGTCCTGACACTGACCTTCATGTCCTGTCCTTCATGTCCTGACACTGTCCTTCATGTCCTGACACTGTCCTTCATGTCCTGACACTGACCTTCATGACCTGACACTGACCTTCATGTCCTGACACTGACCTTCATGTCCTGACACTGTCCTTCATGACCTGACACTGACCTTCATGTCCTGACACTGTCCTTCATGACCTGACACTGACCTTCATGTCCTGACACTGACCTTCATGTCCTGACACTGTCCTTCATGACCTGACACTGACCTTCATGTCCTGACACTGACCTTCATGTCCTGACACTGACCTTCATGTCCTGACACTGACCTTCATGACCTGACCTTCATGACCTGACCTTCATGACCTGACACTGACCTTCATGTCCTGACACTGACCTTCATGTCCTGACACTGACCTTCATGTCCTGACACTGACCTTCATGACCTGACACTGACCTTCATGACCTGACACTGACCTTCATGTCCTGACACTGACCTTCATGTCCTGACACTGACCTTCATGTCCTGACACTGACCTTCATGTCCTGACACTGACCTTCATGTCCTGACACTGACCTTCATGTCCTGACACTGACCTTCATGACCTGACACTGACCTTCATGTCCTGACACTGACCTTCATGACCTGACCTTCATGACCTGACACTGACCTTCATGTCCTGACACTGACCTTCATGTCCTGACACTGTCCTTCATGTCCTGACACTGACCTTCATGACCTGACACTGACCTTCATGTCCTGTCCTTCATGTCCTGACACTGACCTTCATGACCTGACACTGACCTTCATGACCTGTCCTTCATGTCCTGACACTGACCTTCATGTCCTGACACTGACCTTCATGTCCTGACACTGACCTTCATGACCTGACACTGTCCTTCATGTCCTGACACTGACCTTCATGACCTGACACTGACCTTCATGTCCTGACACTGACCTTCATGTCCTGACACTGACCTTCATGACCTGACACTGACCTTCATGTCCTGTCCTTCATGTCCTGACACTGACCTTCATGTCCTGACACTGACCTTCATGACCTGACACTGTCCTTCATGTCCTGACACTGACCTTCATGACCTGACACTGACCTTCATGTCCTGACACTGACCTTCATGTCCTGACACTGACCTTCATGACCTGACACTGTCCTTCATGTCCTGACACTGACCTTCATGTCCTGACACTGACCTTCATGTCCTGACACTGACCTTCATGACCTGACACTGACCTTCATGACCTGACCTTCATGTCCTGACACTGACCTTCATGTCCTGACACTGACCTTCATGACCTGACACTGTCCTTCATGTCCTGACACTGACCTTCATGACCTGACACTGACCTTCATGTCCTGACACTGACCTTCATGTCCTGACACTGACCTTCATGACCTGACACTGACCTTCATGTCCTGTCCTTCATGTCCTGACACTGACCTTCATGTCCTGACACTGACCTTCATGACCTGACACTGACCTTCATGTCCTGACACTGACCTTCATGTCCTGACACTGACCTTCATGTCCTGACACTGACCTTCATGACCTGACACTGACCTTCATGACCTGACCTTCATGTCCTGACACTGACCTTCATGTCCTGACACTGACCTTCATGTCCTGACACTGACCTTCATGTCCTGACACTGACCTTCATGTCCTGACACTGACCTTCATGTCCTGTCCTTCATGTCCTGACACTGACCTTCATGTCCTGACACTGACCTTCATGTCCTGACACTGACCTTCATGTCCTGACACTGACCTTCATGACCTGACACTGACCTTCATGTCCTGACACTGACCTTCATGTCCTGTCCTTCATGTCCTGACACTGACCTTCATGACCTGACACTGACCTTCATGTCCTGACACTGACCTTCATGTCCTGTCCTTCATGTCCTGACACTGACCTTCATGTCCTGACACTGACCTTCATGACCTGACACTGACCTTCATGTCCTGACACTGACCTTCATGTCCTGTCCTTCATGTCCTGACACTGACCTTCATGACCTGACACTGACCTTCATGTCCTGTCCTTCATGTCCTGACACTGACCTTCATGTCCTGACACTGACCTTCATGACCTGACACTGACCTTCATGTCCTGACACTGACCTTCATGTCCTGTCCTTCATGTCCTGACACTGACCTTCATGTCCTGACACTGTCCTTCATGACCTGACACTGACCTTCATGACCTGACACTGACCTTCATGTCCTGACACTGGGTTTGTTCCCTCAAAACGTTGACCACACTAAAGGCCTAAGTATTCCTGTTGCACCTGATCTAAGGGACACACAATGTATTTTAATAATTTCTTGGAATATCTTCCCTCTCCCAAAATGTGTCACTACCGAAACATATAGACGTTTACCTTCGAAAATAGCCGATCTACAAGCTTCACACACTATTAACATACGACGAACATACAACGAATTAGACGTTCCTCACCCAGGAGTCAGCCAATCAGACTGCTCCTCACCCCAGGAGTCAGCCAATCAGACCGTTCCTCACCCCAGGAATCAGCCCAGCTCCTCATCCAGACAACAGTCTTGTCACTATTTTAACTCCCTCCTTACTGGCCTACCAGCATGTGCACTTAAGCCTCTCCAGCTGATCCAAAATGCCGCAGCTCTCTTGGTCTTCAACCAGCCAAAATTCTCACATGTCTCCCCCCTGCTCCGCTCCCTCCACTGGCTCCCGGTCGCTGCCCGCACAGAATACAAAACTCTGATGCTGGCATTCAAAGCAACCAGAGGTATGGCTCCCCCATATCTCGCAAGTATGATCGAACCCTACAAACCCTCCCGCGCACTCAGATCAGCCAACGCAGGGAAGCTGGAAGTACCCTCACTAAAAACGCCGGGACAACAACGCTCCACACGTCCCAAACTCTTCTCCCTTCTGGCTCCAAAACTGTGGAATGCACTTCCCATTGCAGTCAGAACTGCAGCATCACTCCCAATCTTCCGCCGTAGTCTGAAAACCCACCTTTTCAGACTCCATCATGGCCCATAGCACTTACCCTACCCTAGCCCCTTAGATAGCACTTTATGTAGACTTAGATAGCATTTTATACAGACTTATAGCATGTTACATAGACAGCAGTAGAATTGCATTGTATGCAGCCATAGCACTTTATAGTATAGTATAGTATAGTATAGTATAGTATAGTATAGTATAGTATAGTATAGTATAGTATAGTATAGTATAGTATAGTATAGTATAGTATAGTATAGTATATATGTATAGTTTATATGTATAGTTTCATTATATAGATATTCCACTGTTACTTTCTTAGCTTACGCATGTTTCATGATAACTGCTTTTTATGTATATGATTTATCGCCATGCTTTTGCCCTGGCTTAATGTAAATCGCTCTGGATTAAGAGCGTCTGATAAATTGTCTTTTGAAAGGTTTTGTGACGAAGTGGAATATGTTATATATATTATATTAATATGTCACAAAGTCTCTATTATGGTGTACACCCAGCTAGTCCTGTGGTCATATGTCTCTCTCACACACACACACACACACACACACACACACACACACACACACACACACACACACACACACACACACACACACACAGCATGCCTTCAGTGGACATGCTGAGCATATGTGTGTGTGTGTGTGTGTGTGTGTGTGTGTGTGTGTGCGTGCGCGCGTACATGCGTGTGTGTTATGCTATAGCAGTTGGCCTCAGAGCACCAAGAATGTCTCCACCCCCCCCCCCCCCCTCTCTCTCTCTCTCCTCCCACTCCCA
>NC_139704.1:50629285-50636785 GCF_964188405.1 Protomyctophum parallelum | reverse complement strand
ACCCGTTTCTAAATGGCATATATATAATGCAGGATAGAGTAGGGTTTTCTGTTATTGAAAACGAGCGCTTCCAAAACATTCAACAACAAAAAAAAGAAAAACACTTGCACATGAGAATGTGTTGACAGGAAGTAACTCATAAATAGCCGCACATTTGCAACTCTAATTTTTTTTAATAATGGGATGAATCTAGAGTTGCAAAACCCTCCATTGACTCCCCATTCATCACCAATACCCTCCATTGACTCCCCACTCATCACCAATACCCTCCATTGACTCCCCATTCATCACCAATACCCTCCATTGACTCCCCATTCATCACCAATACCCTCCATTGACTCCCCATTCATCACCAATACCCTCCATTGACTCCCCACTCATCACCAATACCCTCCATTGACTCCCCATTCATCACCAATACCCTCCATTGACTCCCCACTCATCACCAATACCCTCCATTGACTCCCCATTCATCACCAATACCCTCCATTGACTCCCCACTCATCCAATTTGCGTTTGCGATCTGCTTGTATTAAATGACGTTAAACTCACCGACATTGTAGCTGTAGGGCAAGCTTGAATTATCCTCTTTCAATCTGCTGAGCTTTTGTGTCATTCAAATCCACCGTAGAGATGTTATGAGATACTTTGTCAAGAAATTCTCTCTGCAGGTGATTATTATTTATTTTTTTCCTAAGTGTTGGAGTTTGTAAGCGCTCGTCGTATGTCACTGAACGGCCCTGCGTGCCATCCGTTTCGCATTTGCACATACTGTAATGCAGGAGGCAGCAGCGCGACCCCTTTAAAAAAAGACGAGTGCTTCCAAACTCCAACACTTAGAAAAAGAATCACCTGCAGATCATTCCTTGACAGAAAGTAGCTCATAACATCTCTACGGTGGATTTTTATGACAAAAGCTCGGCAGATTGAAAGAGGATAATTCAAGCTTGCCCTACAGCTACAATGTTGGTGAGTTTAACGTCGTTTAAGACAAGCAGATCGCAAACGCAAATTGGATGAGTGGGGAGTCAATGGAGGGTATTGCAACTCTAGATTCATTACATTATAAAAAAAATCTAGAGTTGCAAGCTCATAACATGACTACGGTGAGAAAGAGAGTACAATCCAAGCAGAACCAGACAAAAAAAATACAGGTCGTCCTGTATACCTGCATCAGTATTACTTCATACTGTATTTAAAACTTGTATTGCAGGCGAGAATGAAAACACTAATCTGGTTCTTCCCATTGTATTGACATTTACAAAATGAACAGAACATTTACAAACCATGATCTGTGGTCCATTCTTCAGTTTATCAAAGTACTGCTCCTCTATTGAAAGCTTCCAAAAGCATATATACACATAGCCCTACAAGCAGAACCCAATGGTACTGAAGTTTCTGACATTTTTGAGACCCAGACCATGGGGTCCTGTTCCACCTCCACCCTGCCACCGGGTACGCACACATAAATAAACGTAAATACCTTCGGATACGTCCTTCTGCGCTCTTTTTTTCGTTTGAGGGCTTCTGAATTTGTGAACTATAAGTACCTATAAATACCGCTGCGAATATCTCCTGTGGCGCGGAAGCTGTTAAGTATTTTTAATCTATGTTTGACCGATTTGGTCGCTTTGATTCTTCTTTTCCTTCCTTGTTTATTGACACCTCATTGTACCGCCTATCTGGCTAGCTAGTGGCGCTATAGCTATGACAGAGCAGATCAGAGGCAGGGACGTAGCCGGCACAAGCCAACCGCACAGCGGGAGGCGGTACAATTGGATGTCAATAAACAAGGCAGGAAGAGAGGAATCAAAGCTTCCAAATCGGTCAAACAAAGATTAAAAATACTTAACGACTTCCGCGACACAAGAGAATTCGCAGCGGTATTTATAGGTACTTATAGTTGACACATTCAGAATAACTCAAACTAAAAGAAGCCGTCAAACGACGCAGACACGACGTTAACGACGATATTGATGTCCGCGTTCTATCATTTCTATACGAAAACACAGTAACGCACAGTAAAGTAAAGTGACATCCAAATTTCAGAAAAGCTTTACGGAGGGTTCCGAGAGGGGCTAATATACACACACGCGCACACACACACACACACACATATATTCCAAAGTAATCCCACTGATAACCACCAACAAGAACTAATTTAGATCTTCTGACTGTCCAAAAAAATCAAGTAATCCCAAAAGACATACAATATCAATATTCATTGCATTAAAAAAAAGATATACGATATTCCTCTCACCCCCACACACCTCTGTGTCCGGAGATTCCAGGAGATTCAACCTCGGTGTCTCAGGAGATTCCAGGAGATTCAACCTCGGTGTCTCAGGAGATTCCTTTGTCATTTTAATCCATTACACAACCAGGAAAGCACACCCTTGTAGATTTGTGCTTTGGCCATTAAAAAATAGCAGATGTACAAACTCACTAATCCAGGTCTACTGAATGTCTAAAGTCCTAATCCAGGTCTACTGAATGCCTAAAGTCCTGATCCAGGTCTACTGAATGTCTAAAGTCCTGATCCAGGTCTACTGAATGTCTAAAGTCCTGATCCAGGTCTACTGAATGCCTAAAGTCCTGATCCAGGTCTACTGAATGCCTAAAGTCCTAATCCAGGTCTACTGAATGCCTAAAGTCCTAATCCAGGTCTACTGAATGTCTACAGTCCTAATCCAGGTCTACTGAATGTCTACAGTCCTAATCCAGGTCTACTGAATGTCTAAAGTCCTGATCCAGGTCTACTGAATGTCTAAAGTCCTGATCCAGGTCTACTGAATGCCTAAAGTCCTGATCCAGGTCTACTGAATGTCTACAGTCCTGATCCAGGTCTACTGAATGTCTAAAGTCCTGATTTGGATACAGTGCAGGTTTTAAAGAGGCTCTTTGTCAAACAAACCACAACAAACACTCCTGTCCTGGCCTTGTCCCTTTCACTTCCTGTTCCTGGTACCTCACTTCCTGGAACTTTTTCTGTTCAGTGAACACTTCATGGAACTTTTAAATACATGTGCTGCTTTTCTCCCACAGCGCCCCCTATGAAATGAACCCTGACATAACAGAGAATGGATGGACACTTTCTTCATCAAAATAAAACAGAAGTTTGTTTGCTTGTTTGTTTCCATGGTGTTAACTATTCAACCACTTTTGTATTCAATATAATTCCCTGTGTTGTACTGTGTACTATAGTGTTGTGTGTAGGTGTGTGTTGTACTGTGTACTATAGTGTTGTGTTGTGTGTAGGTGTGTGTTGTACTGTGTACTATAGTGTTGTGTTGTGTGTAGGTGTGTGTTGTACTGTGTACTATAGTGTTGTGTTGTGTGTAGGTGTGTGTTGTACTGTGTACTATAGTGTTGTGTTGTGTGTAGGTGTGTGTTGTACTGTGTACTATAGTGTTGTGTTGTGTGTAGGTGTGTGTTGTGTAGTGGGTTTTTTGTAGTGTGCAGTGTTGTTGTGTAGAGTGTGTAGTCAGTGTTGTGTAGTCCTGTGTAGTGTGTGTAGTGTGTGTAGTGTGTGTAGTGTTGTGCAGACTGCAGTGTGTAGTGTGGTGTAGTGTGTGTAGTGTGTGTGCAGTGTGTGTAGTATAGTGCAGACTGCAGTGTGTAGTCCAGGCTGTGTAGTGTTTTGTAGTGTGTGTGTGTGTGTGTAGTGTGTAGTGTTGTGTAGTGTGTGTAGTGTTGTGTAGTGTGTGTAGTGTAGTGTTGTGTTGTGTGTGTAGTGTGTAGTGTGTGTAGTGTGTGTAGTGTTGTGTTGTGTGTGTAGTGTGTAGTTTTGTGTAGTGTCCTGATGAAGAGCTGAGAGAGGCCAGTGTGTGTGAGGTCGTCTCCATGCAAACCATGCATGGACACAAACACACACACACACACACACACACCACGCACCGTGCACACACACACACACACACACACAAACACACACACACACACACACACTCACCATGCACCGTGCGCACATGCATACACGCACAGTGCTAACCGTTCAAACACGATTCGCTTCGGTTCATAAATTCTCAACACTGTCTGTTATTTTGACTTTTTGGGGTAAATCAACGGCCCACTTAATTGTCACACAGCAGCAGGAGTCAGAGGACTCTTTGGGGATGGATGGGGGTCTGTCTGGGTCTGCAGAGGAAACAGGCCTACATATCATCAGGAGTCAGAGGACTCTTTGGGGATGGATGGGGGTCTGTCTGGGTCTGCAGAGGAAACAGGCCTACATATCATCAGGAGTCAGAGGACTCTTTGGGGATGGATGGGGGTCTGTCTGGGTCTGCAGAGGAAACAGGCCTACATATCATCAGGAGTCAGAGGACTCTTTGGGGATGGATGGGGGTCTGTCTGGGTCTGCAGAGGAAACAGGCCTACATATCATCAGGAGTCAGAGGACTCTTTGGGGATGGATGGGGGTCTGTCTGGGTCTGCAGAGGAAACAGGCCTACATATCATATCAATCTGGGGGATCCTCAACACCATGGAAAGGTTTGACAACCAGTGACAACTTCACCACCACAGCTTTTAGCCCGATCAGTCTCAACGTAGGGACTCAAAGGGTTCCTTGAGAGAGGCCGGGGTTCTAGAGGTTCCCCGGGGTTGAGAGAGCCCGGGTTCTAGAGGTTCCCCGGGGTTGAGAGAGCCCGGGTTCTAGAGGTTCCCCGGGGTTGAGAGAGGCCGGGGTTCTAGAGGTTACCCGGGGTTGAGAGAGCCCGGGGTTCTAAATTATGTGACCCTGACAGTATTCCAGAGACGTTCCAGTGAGTCGATGTGTTTCCTCCAACTGCGCCTTGGATCGCTGCAATGTGAAAGCACTGACTGAATATACAGTTGAATGAAGTGTACTCTGATACGGATCGCTGCAACGTGAAAGCACTGAATACAGTTGAATGAAGTGTACTCTGATACGGATTGCTGCAACGTGAAAGCACTGAATACAGTTTGAATGAAGTGTACTCTGATACGGATCGCTGCAACGTGAAAGCACTGAATACAGTTGAATGAAGTGTACTCTGATACGGATCGCTGCAACGTGAAAGCACTGAATACAGTTTGAATGAAGTGTAAGAATGAAGCCGAATGTGAATCATGGTCAGCAGGGACCAGGCAACTTTAGTCTCTGTCCCTTACAACTTTAGTCTCTGCAACTTTAGTCTCTGTCCCTTACAACTTTAGTCTCTGTCCCTTACAACTTTAGTCTCTGTCCCTTACAACTTTAGTCTCTGCCCCTTACAACTTTAGTCTCTGTCCCTTACAACTTTAGTCTCTGTCCCTTACAACTTTAGTCTCTGCCCCTTACAACTTTAGTCTCTGTCCCTTACAACTTTAGTCTCTGTCCCTTACAACTTTAGTCTCTGTCCCTTACAACTTTAGTCTCTGCAACTTTAGTCTCTGTCCCTTACAACTTTAGTCTCTGTCCCTTACAACTTTAGTCTCTGCAACTTTAGTCTCTGTCCCTTACAACTTTAGTCTCTGTCCCTTACAACTTTAGTCTCTGCAACTTTAGTCTCTGTCCCTTACAACTTTAGTCTCTGTCCCTTACAACTTTAGTCTCTGTCCCTTACAACTTTAGTCTCTGTCCCTTACAACTTTAGTCTCTGTCCCTTACAACTTTAGTCTCTGCAACTTTAGTCTCTATCCCTTACAACTTTAGTCTCTGTCCCTTACAACTTTAGTCTCTGCAACTTTAGTCTCTGTCCCTTACAACTTTAGTCTCTGTCCCTTACAACTTTAGTCTCTGTCCCTTACAACTTTAGTCTCTGTCCCTTACAACTTTAGTCTCTGTCCCTTACAACTTTAGTCTCTGTCCCTTACAACTTTAGTCTCTATCCCTTACAACTTTAGTCTCTATCCCTTACAACTTTAGTCTCTGCAACTTTAGTCTCTGTCCCTTACAACTTTAGTCTCTGTCCCTTACAACTTTAGTCTCTGTCCCTTACAACTTTAGTCTCTGTCCCTTACAACTTTAGTCTCTGTCCCTTACAACTTTAGTCTCTGTCCCTTACAACTTTAGTCTCTGTCCCTTACAACTTTAGTCTCTGTCCCTTACAACTTTAGTCTCTGTCCCTTACAACTTTAGTCTCTGTCCCTTACAACTTTAGTCTCTGCAACTTTAGTCTCTGTCCCTTACAACTTTAGTCTCTATCCCTTACAACTTTAGTCTCTGCAACTTTAGTCTCTGTCCCTTACAACTTTAGTCTCTGTCCCTTACAACTTTAGTCTCTACAACTTTAGTCTCTGTCCCTTACAACTTTAGTCTCTATCCCTTACAACTTTAGTCTCTGTCCCTTACAACTTTAGTCTCTGTCCCTTACAACTTTAGTCTCTGTCCCTTACAACTTTAGTCTCTGTCCCTTACAACTTTAGTCTCTGTCCCTTACAACTTTAGTCTCTGTCCCTTACAACTTTAGTCTCTGCCCCTTACAACTTTAGTCTCTGCAACTTTAGTCTCTGTCCCTTACAACTTTAGTCTCTGCAACTTTAGTCTCTGCAACTTTAGTCTCTGCCCCTTACAACTTTAGTCTCTGTCCCTTACAACTTTAGTCTCTGTCCCTTACAACTTTCGTTTATAAAGCCTATACGAGTCACACAATTAAGCAGTCAATCGTAAATTAATGTATGAAGATTAATCCTGATGTATGAACGACTGAACCGTTGTTTGTGAAGCGCTTTGAGCACTAGTGAAGATGCAGTTCATTATAATCACAAACTCACGTATGAGAAGCTTTAAGCGTCCTACCTTCGTCCAGGAGCCTCTCCAGGTGGTTGAAGATGCCACAGAAGTTGGGCAGGCTGCTCATCAGCTTGCGGTCGTTCATCAGCTGCATGAGGTACTCCGGGCTGGGCTTGGGCCGGTCTTTACTCTCCATCTCACCCACCATCATATCACTGGTGGTACGACGCTATGATCCACCAATCACTGGTGGTACGACGCTATGATCCACCAATCACTGGTGGTACGACGCTATGATCCACCAATCGCTGGTGGTACGACGCTATGATCCACCAATCACTGGTGGTACGACGCTATGATCCACCAATCACTGGTGGTATGACGATATGATCCACCAATCACTGGTGGTATGACGATATGATCCACCAATCACTGGTGGTACGACGATATGATCCACCAATCACTGGTCTCACCGGTGGTATAATTTATGATCCACCAATCACTGGTCTCACCGGTGGTGTAATTTATGATCCACCAATCACTGATCTCACTGACGATATGATCCACCAATCACTGGTCTCACCGACGACATGATCCACCAATCACTGGTCTCACCGACGATATGATCCACCAATCACTGGTCTCACTGACGATATGATCCACCAATCACTGGTCTCACTGACGATATGATCCACCAATCACTGGTCTCACTGACGATATGATCCACCAATCACTGGTCTCACTGACGATATGATCCACCAATCACTGTCTCACTGACGATATGATCCACCAATCACTGATCTCACTGGTGATATGATCCA